>NC_056747.1:461661485-461938985 GCF_019279795.1 Protopterus annectens | reverse complement strand
CATTTTAATAGCACTCTGAGACTATTTTGAGCTTTTTAGATATTTTTAGATGCAATTTCTGACTCTGACCACATGGGGTCTGGCATATTGAAAAAAATTCAGACTGTTTACTCTGCCTCAAATAATGCATTCTGGGATACTTAGTCTCCAGAAAATTGCATCAGATCTGCCACGTTTCGCCTTAAGCTGCTGTCACTTCATTGACTTAACAGGCATTCACTGCAGTCTTAAAATCCCCTACTTTTGGTTAAAATGTTATCCTTTTTCAATGACCACTTAAAACACAAGCAGTGCAAATGCTACAGAACAGAACTGAAAGGTGCATTTTCTAGCCCTTTCATCTTAGAAATGCTAAATTGCTTTCTTTTGTGAAGGCTGAAAACTAGCTCTTCAAGGCATCTCCCCTCCCACTTCACACCTACCTTCCCTAGCTGTCAAAGAGCCAAGGGTAATTTGACCCATTATCTGCATGTGATTGACAGCTCGTCACAGCAGGTGACCAGAGTTGTGCACTGTTTGCTTGTCAGCCTTTTCCTCCTTACAGTGGGAGACTTTTTTTGTTGCACTACTCCTGTCAAATTTAAAACCAAGCTACATAGCACTGGCAATAATCCCTGCTTTGCAAAGCAGTCTGCCACTTATTTTCCCTTCCTGTTTAAATAGCTAACAAATGATGCACTATAAACTTGAAATATTTTAGACTTGCATGACAGCACCCACTGCTTTTTTGAGGCAATATTTAAAAAAAATTATGGTAGTGCCTACATACACGCAGACGCACACACGCAGACACACACACTGCTTTACTTCTACAATGATTTAGATTTTTAGATTTTATAGCAGTGTACTAACCAAGCAGAGAAATCTGGTTCAAAAGCAAGGATAAATTGATCCTGAAATACCTATGAACCTCAGCGCAAGAAATTAGGACAAAGTCATACATAGAAGTGGGACAAAGGCACAAATGGAAAAGCGCAGTCTGGGTCTAACTGTCTGCAAACAGCTACAGTTAACTTTGAGTATGTGCCTACCTGTTTGAGCAAATACTCATTTTCCCCTGGAGAGCACTCTGCTTTGGCTTGTAAGCAGCCCCCCCACCACACACACACACACACACACACACACACACACACACACATTCCACTTTCTCTTATTCCCTTCTGTTAGCAAATAGTATCCGCCATAACTCATCAAGCATTAAACATAACTGGGGAAATATAAACCCTGGATCAAAATGAAAATAAGTAGGCTAAGCTAAAAATACAGCTGCGAAAGGGAAGCACGTGGCACCCTTACAAACAGAAAAAGATTAACTCCACTAATGTGCAATTAAAAACTTGGGAGGACACAATATCAGGGCTAGGGAGGCATAGAAACAGGGACAAATTACATTTAGGATACACTATTAAGAAGTAATAAGACTTACCTTACTTATGAAGTAGCAAAACGCTGGTGAAGAAGTGCTTCACATGAATAGAGTTGACCAGATTTGCTAACACAGAAAAGGAGTTCCACACAGCACCTAGTCCATTTATTAGGTTAACAGTGTGCTGGGAAAGGCAGTGTTGACATCACAATGTGGGAGGATCACAGGGATTCTGTACAGCATGCAAATAAGGCAGTGTTTACGTCACTTTGGGGGAGGAAACCTCCCAGGATCTTCAGCAAGAGCTATGGCAGATGTGACATCATTATTTAAGAGATGACTAGACAGTTTGGAAAAGTATGAAGCCTAAGCAGTAAAAGAGAATAGTGATTTTTTTTTTAAAACTGCGGTTATGTTTTTTGAGGCTGTATCACATAACAGGATTTTAGGGAGACATCAGGAAGAGATATTTGATTTGATATCCCGTTGTTTTCCTTGGCAGTTTTTACAATATTTATTGCAGTCTACTTTTCAGTTTCTCATCTCTGAGGAAATTCTTACAATTAAAGAACGAAAGTGCTCAAACACACTTGTTCTGCAGTTTCTTTCACCTAGCTAATTTGTTATTCATAGGTTCATAGGTTCATAGATTAGTACTAGGCTGACTGCCCTTGTGGACCATTTTCAGCCTAGCCAATTATCCCATGTGAGAATCAAACCCTGTACCGTATGTTTGTAAGGTAAACACTTTAACCATTATGCCAACCTCCCACCCCTTATGCCAAAGTTTGTAATAGTTCTTTGGTTACTTCTCCTTTTCTGTGCCGTTTTGTGTGTGTGTGTGTGTGTGTGTGTGTGTGTGTGTGTGTGTGTGTGTGTGTATATGTATAAATATATATAAACAACAAGAGAGCGGTCACAAAAGGTTGGTGTAGAAGCTAATATCCAACATAGCAAAGACAAAACAGCATGACCACCAGGGCTTCAGGCATAAAATAAAATAAACCTTAATTAAAACAATCCAAAATATAAAATATCAGATAGAGAAACGCTTTTGGGTAAAACATTACCCTTCATCAGATCTAGTGAAAAATGACAGTCATAATATTTAAAAGGCAGCATCAGCCAATCAACATCAATGGACAAGTCTACGCCTCCTTAGGGCAGGCTTCAGTGGGAGACAGGTGTTCATTCCAGGGGGTGTGCCTGCCCATAAATTGCCAATCCAAGACATTCGACATATTCAGTCTCTGCAATAATATCACTGCCTCTCAGGTTAGCCCGCACAATAGGGATCCCCTGCCAAGGGCAAAGCAACATCTGGCCAGTATACCAAAGCACTTAGGTTGCTAACAGTATGCCTTATACATCACATGTATGCTCCCCGAGTACAATGTAGGGCATAAAGGTAACATCCAGATGTACCATCCTCAGAAATGAGAGCCCCAGTAAGAATGCCAGTCCAAGGAGAAGACAGGTAACAAGCACATCCAGAGGGGAAAATAATGGGGGTGGGGTGGGAATGAATACTGCAACAGTGAAGATAAGGACATCTAACATTCTGGTAAGATTTCACGCAACTGTATTATGTCCTTCTATTTCACTGTTGCAGTATTTCTTACGATAGGGAGAGTGCAAAAGCTCAGGAAGAAGACAGAGAGGAGGAAGGACCAGCACAATCCTCTAGGAACCCATGAAAAATGGCCCTGGCCAAACCAGTTCTAGCCCTGGATATCATATCCAACTTACAGTGTTTGGTAAAATATGCACAAACATCCAGGTAGCTGCTTCAAGAATAGACTTAGAAAAAAAATGCACCAGAATAATCCACGGCCCTAGCAGAATGAGCCTTAACAGTTGAAAAAAGGCTCTTGCCATGGAAAAAAATAACAGAAAGAAATGACTTAAGATATCCAAGAAGAAATAGCTTGCTTGGAAACAGACAACTGCAAAGATCTAGGATGAAAGGAAACAAACGCCTGATCAAATTTGTGAAAAGCTTTAGTGTTATTCAAATTAAATCTGAGTTGTCGATGCACATCCGAAGTGTGCAAAACCTTCTCACTAGCAGATTGCAGAAAAGGGAAAAAAAGTAAGCCAATCAATAGACTGATTAAGAGACAATTCATTCACCACTTTGGGTCTAAAAGAAGGATTAGTACGAAGGGAGACCATGTCCTTATGAAAAACTAAAAAAGGAGGAGCAGCCATAAGGGCTTTAAGGTCAGACACATGTCTGGCAGAAGTAAGGGTCAACAGAAGAAAAGTCTTCTAAGAATAATGCTGCAAGGAAGCAGAAGCTGCAGCCTCAAAAGGAGCCTGGTCAATTTCTCCAAAACAAAATTAAGGTCCCAGGAATGAGGGACAGGTTTTCTGGGAGGTCTAATATGAAGGACCCTTTAAGAAACTGTTTAGCCTCAAATCTAGAGGCTAAATGGGGTGCTGAAGCGAGATAAGCAGAACTAGCTGACAAGTGGGCCTTAAAAGAAGAATATGCCAACCCAGCATCGAGCAATTCACACAGATAAAAGAAAACTAAAGGAGCATCCATGGTAAGTGGATCCAGGTTACAAGAAAGACACCAAACAGAAAACCTCTTCCATTTCGATAAGCTGGATTTTCTAGTAGTGGGTTTCCTGGCCTCCTGCAGGACCCTAAGCATGTCCTTAGAAAAAAATGTGTCTTTATGGAATCAAAATCCTATCACCCACAGTGTTAGTTGAAGAGTGGACAGGTGGGGATGAATGAGAGACCCCTTGTCTTGTGTGAGTAGATCCACCCTGTGAGGTAACTTGTGACTGCCCTTGCCTAAATGAGGAAGAAGAGGGAACCACTGCTTTCTGGGACAAAAGGGAGTCACCAGCAAGATATTGGGAGCATCCTGCTTTATCCTGAACAGGACTTTTGAAATGAGATGAAGGGGAGGGAAGGCATAAAGAAACATCCCCTTCCAGGAAAAGGAGAGGGCGTCCACCTTGCAGACCAGAGGACATGAGGCTCTGGCACAAAAAAGTTATCTTTTCAGAGGGGAGGCAAATAGATCTACCTGAGGAGCACTCCATTGGTTGACAATGTCCAGAAACACATCATCCCAATGAAGCATCCACTCATGGGACTGTGATATGGACCTGCTCAGAGAGTCTGCCACAATGTTCTGACCTGAAGGAATGTGAACTGCATGAAGTATCACATGATACTGGATAGCTAGTTCCTACACTTGAAGTGCCATCCTGCAAAGGAGATAAGATTTTGCCCACCCCATCCCCCCACCCCCGCTTGTTGACATACCACATCACTGTGATGTTGTCTGCAAGTTCATTGAGGAGCCCTGGGGTGAAAAAAGGATGAAATGCTTGAAGAACCAACAGAAAAGCTCTTATCTCTTTGAAATTGATGTTGCCTTTTCTTTGTTGACCAGAAGCCCTGCACTTTTAGAGAGCTGAAAGAAGCCCTACATCTCACATCTGAAGCATCTGTGAGCAGCACCTGAGAAGGGAATGGAGGTTGAAAAAGAAGCTCTGGATTGACTGACAACTGCCGAATCCACCACTGAAATTCCAGCCTGAGGCACAGAAGAAGAGGGACTATGAAATCTAGAAGATGACAGCGCTGAAGCCAAATTGACTTTAGAAACCACTAAAGCTTTCTCATGTGGAGTTTGGCTACATACAGCATAGGAATGTTGGAGGCCATAAAACCCAGAGCTCTTAGAAATTCCCTGGCTGTAACTGAGGCCACAGGAAGAAGGTATTGAAAGAAGGCAATGAGAGTTAAGGCCTTGGGAGTAGGCAGGGATGCAGGCATTGGAACAGGCTGGATCCTGCAACCCATTAACACATGATCCTGTGAAGGAGTATGGATGGAGTTTTGGAAGTTTATAGTGAACCTCAGGCTTTGCAGGACAGAAGATGCTGCAATAGAATTTCTGGAGAGGAGGCCTGAAAAATTAGATTTTCTAGGTAGGGAAATACCTGTAACCTCCTTAGCCTACAAAAAGCATTCACATCAGCGAGGCAACTGGTGAATACCCTTGGAGCAGTAGAGAGGCCAAATAGCAAAGCAGAGAACTGAAAATGACAGGAAGCAACAAAGAAATGTAAAAACTTCCTGAAAAGGGGATGAATAGAGATATGAAGATAAGCATCCTTCAGGTCCAGAGAAACTAGAAAAGCCTGAAGAAGCAGCCTAGGAAACAAAGTCTGAAGGGACAACATCTGAAAGGATGGAACCTTCAAAAAGGTGTTTAGGTAAGAGAGATCTAGAATGGGTCTCCACGTGCCCTCTTTCCTGGAGACCAAGGACATTCTGGAATAAAATCCTTCCCCCTTTGAGAAACTGGAACTTCCTAAATAGTTCCTTGAGTTAAGAAACCCTAAAGCACTTCTGGAAAAAAGGCTAACTGTTCCTTAGGGGGCTGCAAAATTCCCATAAAAAAGGGAAGATATTTCCAGGCCATGTATTACCCTTGATGAATGATGGAAAGAATACAGGAATCTTGAGTAACCTTTAACCAAACAGGAAGGGACAGGGAAAGACAAAGAGAAAGAGGAATGTGGCTGAGAAGAACAGGAGAGTCACACACCACCTGGTTTGTCAGGAAAAGGAAATTTCTGGGCTAAAGGAGTCTGGGTAACCTTAACAGGAGAAGCCCTTTTACCAATCTTCTTACCTTTGGGTAAGGATGAGACTGCCTATGGACAAAGGCCGGCTTATTAGGGTAATTCCTTTGGAATTTAGGTACAGGAGAAACAAAAATATGCTTTAGATCCTGTAAGGACTTACCTTTTTTCTGTAGGGACTTTAACAATTCTGCAGCAGCAGCATTAAACAAATGCTTGTTATCCAAAGGAGCATCTAACAACTTAGCCTTAATATCATTAACCAAAGACTGAAGCCTAAGCCAGGAATATTTCCTAAGCACAGAACCAAAAGCAGCAGCCCTAGAAGAAGCGACTGCTGTATCATAACTGCATTTAATAGAATGGTGAGCCACCTGAGAAGAAGTCCCTAACAAGGAGATAGCTCCCCTCAGAGTCAAGAAGGCAAAAATAACCTGACATGCCTGAGATAGAACAGCCAAAATGTATCTTGTCACATAGGTCTGATAATTTACAGCCCTAAAAGCAAGGGTAGCCGACATATATACCTTCTTACCCAGTCTTGCCATAGTTCTGCTGTCTTTATCAGAAGAAAGCAACTTTGATGGCTTCTTAGATGTAACAGACAACACAGAAAGGTCAGTAGAGAGGCACTTATAAAAGATGAGAAAACCAAATCCACAAACCAGGATTCCCGAAAACAAAAGCAATGACAACCATAGGAATCAAGCCAAAGATATTTCATGAAGCGCTTTTTGTTCACAGTTAATAACTACTCTGTCGCATATCATCTACTCAGAGGTGATCTCTGCTAAACATACAACACCTGTTCACAGTTAATAACTACTCTGTCGCATATCGTCTACTCAGAGATGATCTCTGCTAAACATACAATGCCACGTCAAACCCAGAGCTGTTGGACATGCTACACTTAAAGAAATCCCAATCCCTCAATGCCACACACCCCAGGGATCTAAACCTTGTCATCACAATGAACAAAACATGCTGGAGGGATAGGCTCCTGACCCAGAGACTCCCCAGACTCTGGAATAGACTGCCCATGCATGTCAAGCAGAGTGCCTCTTTGGCCCTTTTCAAAAGGAACCTTGATGATTGGATGGAAGATAGGAAATTCAACCTGGGGATCACGTCAGTCACCCTGCTAGTCAGAGGTCCAGGGAAGTAAATATTGTGAGAAGAAATAGCCAGGGAATTGTTATGACTAGGCTTGTATAGGCCCCTAGGGCCAATAGCCTAGTACCAACCTATGAATCTAAAAAAATCACAGTTACTACATCACAATTTAAACATCCCGCCATCCAAATCACTTGGTACATTACAAAACAAGCAAAAGCCATCCCCCTTTCCCACAAATGCTTTCAAAAATAATATGTTCATATATTTAAAAACACAAACCCTACCTATCAAGGCTTTTCAATTTCAATAAACAATAAATAGAAAAATAGTCATTAAGACCTGGATAGTTAAACGCATTTAAGCACATTTGCCATAAAAGTTCCAATTTATCCAATTTTAAAATACAAGGACAACCTCTTACATCAGAAACAACCTGATCTATCACGTCACATGGAATTTAAAGAAATGGTCATGGTTAAGAGAAATGTGTATAGCCAATGCGTTTTCAAGTTTACCCCTATTAACACTATAAAGGTGTTCATAAACACATTCTTTGAACTTCTGTTCTGTCTTCCTGACATAATAAGCAGCACATCCTTGGCATTCAGCTAAATAGACAACCATCTTAGAATTACAATTAAACCTCCTAGTAGTGTTAAACTTCATATTATTTATATTAAAAGTCTTTTCTAGCTTCATATATTTACAACAGGGACATACTTCACATTTAAACATGCTAGGATGTTGTGGATTGATCGCAACCTTACCCTTTAAAAGGTTTTTAAGATTCAGGCCTCTCTTAAAGATAAACTTTGGATGTTCTCCCACCCTTTCTCTAATACTCACATCCTCAGTAGGGAGTCACCAATTCTTACAACTAATTTGCTTCAAATCCCAAGAGTCCGAGCTAAAGGGTGTGATTAGTCTTAAACTAAAATTGTTTGCAACAATACTCTTCTCCTCCAAACAAACAGATGCTTCCGAGGTGATCCTAAAAGAATTTTGGTTACTAAGGACCCCTATTTCTTTTAAAGTTAACTTCTCTTATTAATTCGTCCAATAAAGAACCTGGGTAACCAGGTCTGTGAAACATCTCCCTTAAATTACTACACTCTAAAATGAACTTGTTGTCTAAAGATATCATCCTCGCCGCTCGAACAAGCTGGCCTTTAACTACTGAAAGCTTCTAATAGTATGGGTTGGCACTTGAAAAATGCAAAAAAGAATTAGAGTAAGTACTCTTTCTAAAGATCTTAGCTAAATATCTAGCATTAATTTGATCTTTTCTAAATTCCACATCCAAATAAGAAATTATGTCAGGATGAAAGTTATACAGTGGCTATAAAAAGCGTACACACAATTGTTAAAATGCCAGGTTTTTGTGATATAAAAAAATGAAACCACAATAAATCATTTCAAAAATTTTCCCATCTTTAATGTGACCTATAACCTGTACAATTCAATTGAAAAACAAACAAATCTGTTAGGAGAAAAATATAAAAATTAAAAAATACACTTAAACTAATACTTTGTTGAAGCACCTTTTGATTTAATTACAGCAGTCAGTATTCTTGAGTAAACACCTGTCATCAATTAAAGAGACTCTGAGTAACCCTAAATAAAGTTCAGCTATCCTAGTAGGATTTTCCTGACATTTAACTTCTTCTTCTATTGCCCTTATATTTCAGTTTTTAACTTCTATTTTCCTGCATTTGCTGCCACTGCAATTGTTTTGTCTGTACTCGGTTTCATCCCATGTGCCTTGAGTTTTGCATTCTGTTCCCACGTTCTTTGCTGAAGTTCTTGTTCAGAGTCTGCCTATAATGTCACATTGCCTACATACAGCAGCACTGATTATCTGTCCCCTCTGACCTGTCTGCTAGTGTGTTCCATCACCAGTATGAACAGCAGTGGGTTCAGAGCTGAAACCTTATGTACACCGACTACCAGTGGGAACCCCTTTGTGAGTTCAAACACTGTTCATACTTGTATCATTAAGTCTTTGTACACGACCTGCATTAATTCTACCAGTGTTTCTAGAACTTTAAACCATTATGAGACTACCAAATTCAGCTTTTTTAGGACCTTGTCATATGCTTTCTTCAAGTCTAGGAATGTCCACTTGGGCTCTTTCCTCATGTTCAGCTTCTGCTGAAATATCTGTTACACTGCAAACATTGTGTCACCTGTGCTACATCCTGATTTGAATCCGATCTGCTCATTTGTCATCTTAATTTCTACTACTGTGCATATTCATTTATCAATCACCCTCTCTAGAACTTTAATGCAGTGGGATAGGAGTCTGATACCTCTATACTGCCCACAGGTGTGAATGTTTCCTTTGCTCTCATACACTGACATGAGTATACTTATTGTCTAGTCATCTGGGATGCGTCTTTCTCTCCATATTGCTGTAAATATCCTCAGGAACCATTTCTCCCCTAGCTCACCCAAAATCTTGATCATATGTGCAGTGACCTCATCTGAGCCTGCTGCTTTCCCTAACTTAATTTTCCTTGTTGCTGCTCTTACTTCTTCTAGTGTGGGCTCATCTTCTTCTTCTTCATCATAGGCTGTGTCTGGGGTTGTACACATTATGTGAGATTTTCTTCATTCAGAAGCTGCAGAAAGTACTCTTTCTATCTGCCTTTGCTGTCCTGTGGACTGGGGAGCTAGTTCTTGCTGGCATCCCTTATGAAGGGCATCTAATGACTATCTTCTTTATCTTTGCCTTGCAACCTGATAGAGTTTCTTTGTGCCATCTACAAAGTGACTTTTTAGAAGCTGGCAGATGCCTTTGAGGCCTTATTTTTCACTCTCTTATTCTCTTTGTTGTTAGCCAACCAGTACTCCTTCTTAGCCTGGTCTGTCGTCTCTACCTCACACACTTTTTCCAGCACTCTTTTTTTGATGACTTCTTGTACTTGTGCATTCTACCACCAGCTTTCCTTATGTACCTTATTTCTATACCTGGCTCAGCCACATACCTGTTCTATAGTCCTCACACATATTGTTTTGAGGCGCTGCCATTCTTTTTCATCTCTCCTATTTCCTCTTTTCCTTGAGGTGCTAGAAACCTAAATATTTCCTTAAACCCTTTTTCTCTCCAGTCATATCCAGTTCTGTCTGTCCCTATATGTGCATTCAGGTCTCATTATCATCACCGGCTTATATTGTCCTGCTTTATCTAGTAGGCCCTGCAACTGCTGCCTGAATGCACTCTCTTCCTTGCTATTACAACCTTGTTGTGGGGAATATAATGAGATTATGAACACCTCCTTATCCTTACACTGAAATCTGTTTGCCACCAGTCTGTTACTAATTCTGATGACATCTCTCACTGTCTTCTGAAGCCTTTCCCTCATCACAATTCCAACACCATTTCTCATCTGTCTTCCTCTAGAGTAGTAGACTCTGGATCTCAAGCTAAGTGACTTTGTTGTGCCACTTTGTGTCCTGGATACAGATGATGTCAAAAAGAACAAATCACTAAGTGTGAATTTTACACCTTGGAGTGGCTAGCCTTGGCACAGTACATAACTTGTGATCTGTGTGTTCTCTTATCTAGAGGATACTGCACACCACAAGCACTGCACAATTATTCCACCAATAGGCACCATCTAGAATCTGTCCTGCTGCTCACAACTCTATTTTTGGGAGATTCTTTGCATTTTTTTATTTTAGGAAGGTGGGAAGAACCCCCACAGAGACATATGGAGAACATGTAAACTCTATACAGGCACTGGCCGGAGGTCAGGATCATACCTTGCACTTTCAGTATGGGAGGCAAAGACCTTAAAAATTACACCAACTGTCTTTTCTTCATTTTGGATAATGTTGCTAATTTTTTATGAACACACAACTAGAAAGATGATGTATATTTTGTACAACAAGAAATGAGATACAAGAGAAATAGTTCAAGAGATAAAAAATTGGTAAATAAATAAGAACCAGCTAATTTGAGCTGTGCAGAACATTAAACTATTTTGTTTACATTCCTTTTTCCTGATGCTTATCCTAATAATGAAAATAGTTTATGGGTTTACTATATCAATTTGTGTAGTTTTCAGTAAAAATAAAGAGCTCCCTACTCTTTTTTGGTAGGTGTCATTGTGGCTTTTAACAGCCACAGATGTACCACCAACTCAAACAGAGAGACACTAGTTTAACCTTTCATTTAAAGGACTGCACCTCTGAAGTGCAGCAACCAAGCACCTAATGTGAGAAAAGAACCCCCATTATTCTTTTCCTATATCAAAGGTGCATGCACAACTCACTGAGCCACTAACACTACTCTCTTTGTACTCTGTTTGCCTGTAGACCCTTACTATATAGCTGATATCAAAGGTTCAGTGATTACTGCTTGTAAAACATGGGTATAAAATAACCACAGTTATTTTTTAAAAGTTTGATGTTAGATGATGCTGTCATTTTAAACTTGAGCATGATCCAAAATAACTGCTGTTTGTTCTACAGCTATATATATATATATATATATATATATATATATATACAGTTTACTATTAAAATGTAGAAACATTTGCTACAGTAATAATTTACTCGAAAAAAAAAAAAGTTAAAAATTAAAACATTATTTCATCAAAACAATGAAAGTGGTAATGTGGGCAATTCAAAATTCGATATTACTGACATTACCCAACGTTGCTTGCCTTCTTCTGATTTCCAACCAAAGTTTGCCCCCATGTGGGGGGCTGTGCTCCCCACACCCCCTGCTTATTATATATATATATATACATATATATATATATATATATATATATATATATATATATATATATAAACTCAGAAATCGCACTCAGTGAGGAACAGGGTACATTTCCAGATCCCCACTGTAGTGCTATCTCCAAGCAGAATGCCAACCTCATATGAGTGATTGCACACTAGCATTCGCTGCTGTGGATTCGGATATGTACGGATCAACGTTACAGAAACTTGGAAAAAGAAGTTATGTACTTACCATAACGTTCCATGTGAGTTGTTCTTCTCGCCTTCATTATTACTGATGGGTTCGGAGCCAATTCTCGTCTCCGAGTCGGATAATTTGCAAAGCAAGCTCGAGGTCTCTAACAGCTCGAGGCCGAAGCCCTATCCCACAATGCACCTCTACCTTCCCCAGATCTTGTTTGCTACCAGCTAGCGTAAGACCTATCCCAGATTTCAAGGAAATCATAAAGACAAGTAGTGAGAGGAAACTCCTAAGGAGAACCAAAACCAACGTAGAACCTCTCAAACTTCCAGATATTGGATGTGGGTAGGTGGGGGGGGGGTCGTAATAATGAAGGCGAGAAGAACAACTCACATGGAACTTTATGGTAAGTACATAACTTCTTTACGTGAAGTTGTTCAATCTCGCCTTCATTCTTACTGATGGGTAGCGTCCCCAGCACCATAATCTTGGGTGGTTCATGGGAGTACCTGCCTAAGGACAGCAGACCCAAACGAAGCTCTGTCCCTAGAGGCCTTGTCTACCTTGTAGTGAGATATAAAAGTATGTGGCTTTGAACAGGTGGCAGCTGCACAAATGGAATCAATGGGTAGCCTGGTCAAAAAGGCTACAGAAGTAAAAACAGCTCTGGTAGAATGAGCTTTGACTTTGTCATGTAACGCAATGCCTGCTTCATGGTTAATAAAGGATATAGAATCAGAAAGCCATTTAGACAAGGTAGATTTGGATACCGGTGCACCTTTTCTAGAATTCGAGAAGGAGACAAACAGTCGATCAGCCCTTCTATGGTCTTTTGTTCTGTCCAAATAAAAACAAAGTTGTCTATAGACGTCGAGTTTGTGAAGCATATATTCCAATTGATTTGAGTGATTGGGAAAGAAAACAGGTAATTCAATCGTTTGATTAAGTGTGATTTCGGAACAAATTTTTGGTAAGAATGACAGATTCGTTTTGAGGGAAACCCTATCTTTGTGAAATATCAAGTACGACTGCTTAATAGAAAGGGCTTGTAATTCTGAAATTCTGCGTTCTGATGTAATGGCCACCAAGAAAATGGTCTTCCAAGAAAGATATTTCAGCTCACAAGAAGAAGCAGGTTCAAAGGGCGGGAGAATAATCTTGGACAGGAGTAAGTTCAAATTCCATGGAGCAGTAGGGGATCTAATAGGTGGTTTTAAGTGCATCGTATCCTTCAAAAAGGCCTTAGCCAACTTGTTAGACATAATACCATTATCAGAATTACCTATATGAAAATTAGAAATAGCAGCCAGTTGCATTCGGATGGTTGCTGCTGCAGCACCTTCATTGAACAGTTTTGTCAGAAATTCCAATATATCCAAAATGGAAGCCAGAAAAGGGTCAATGTTATTTTGCTGGGCCCAGATGGAAAACCTTTTCCACTTACTGAGATAAAGCTTCTTGGCTGAAGATTTATGTGAAGACAAAATAATATGTTGAGCTTCTTCTGATAATTTTTGTAACCTGGCTATTCTGGGAATTGGAGCAGCCAAGCTGTCAGTTTGATGGACTGAAGAGAAGGGTGAAGAGCTCCTGATGAGTGGGTCAACAGATCCGGCACTGGGTCCAGGATACAAAGCCCCTCCAGTAGATGAGGCTTCAGAAAGGGGAAACAAATTTGACGAGGCCAATATGGGACTATTAAGATAAGTGTCCTGCCCAGAAAACTGGCTCTCTGTAAAACTTTGGGAATCAGGAGAAATGGAGGGAAGGCATAAAGGAGTCCCGGAGACCAATCGTGAAAGAGTGCATCCCTCGGGGATTGTCCCTGTTGAGGGATCAGGGCAAAGTAGTCACTGCACTTGGTGTTTGGGGGGGTAGCAAAAAGGTCACAGCAAGGCTGGCCCCATCTGTGGAAAATCATTTCCGCTACTTCGCTCTTGAGAGACCACTCATGAGGCAACAGAATTGCTCTGCTGAGATTGTCCACTATCACGTTGGATTTCCATGGGATGTACATTGCTATCAGAAAGCGTTGGGTGAACTCTGCCTATTTCCATAATCTTAAAGCCTCTCGACATTGGGGGTAAGATCTGGTTCCGCCTTGTTTGTTTATATACCAGACTACGGACATGTTGTCTGACTGGATCACAATCGTGCCTAGAGGAAGAGAGTCTTGAAAAGACTGCAACACTAAGAGAACTACCCTCCTCTCTAGGATGTTTATGTGCAAATGAGCCTCATGAACCTGCCATGTACCTTGGGCTGTCCTTCCCTGATAATGTCCCCCCACCCGATCAGGGAGGATTCCTTGGTCACCGTTACAACTGGAGGTGGGAGGACAAAGGGACGTCCCATAGTCACCATCCCAGACGTTAGCCATCACCAAAGATCGTCCTTGCAAGAGTTGGTTATCAGAACTGGGTGATTCATCGGTAAGTCCTGAAACATCCACAGTGTGAATAGCAGCCACTAAAGAATCCACATGTGCAATCTCGCCAGGGGAATTGCAATAATCGCTGCTGCCATAGTGCCAAGCAACTTGAGAATCTGAGATGCTGGTGCTTTGTGTTTTGACAGGAGATCCGCAATTTGTTGTCGTAGGGTAAGCACTCTTTCTGAAGGAAGCTTTAGGGACATGCTGGCCATGTCTAAATCTGCTCCTATAAACACTATACGCTGCAACGGTAATAAAGCAGACTTTTCTGAATTTCTCGTAATGCCCAGTTGGAAACATAGATCTAAGGCACTGTCCCTTGCTTGAATAAGTTGATGCCTGGTGGGAGCAGTGAACAGCCAGTCGTCCAGATATGGAAACACCTGGATTCTAAATGTCTCAAGTGAGCCATGACCACTGCCATACATTTGCTGAACACTCTGGGGGTTGTCGTGAGACCAAAGAGCAGGGCCCAAAACTGGAAGTGGCTGGCTCCTAGCCTGAAGCGCAGATGATCCCTGGATGGCCTGGCCATTTTGATATAGTAGTACACATCCTGGAGATCTGTAGAACACATCCAATTATTCTTTCCTAAGAATGGGAGTATGGACTGAAGCGTGACCATCCAGAACTTCGTCTTTACCACATATTTGTTGAGTCTGCTGAGGTCCAAAATAGGTCTCCAGTCACCTGTCTTCTGGGGCAGCAAAAAGAACCTTGAGTAAGTTCCAGATCCTTGCTGATCTGCTGGGACTGGTTGGATGCAAACCTCCCAACTGTCCCGAATTACTCGGTTTTTACCGAGTTTTGGGGTCCAAAACTGGGGTGCCACGATTCCCGAGTGGCACCCCTTTAGTTCCGATTTTCTTTCACAGTGTTTTTATTATTTTTTTTAAGTTTTCGTGCTGTCAGCTGACGTCATCATGCGCGATGACATCAGCTCCGTCAGGGTTGCCAGCCTGTCAGAATTGAGCTCACGTACATATTCACACATATTTCCGGCTCAAAATTAAATACTTTCTGAGCGGGAACGGTTTGTTTGCTGATGCAAGTCGCGCCTGGCTGATCATTACAAGTGCTCGTTTTCATTTATGGTCTGGACTCTGGATTATTTATTAGCTTCTAGTTCTGGCTGCTTGTTTGTGGATTTAAGGCTGATTTTTGTGACTGAATTAGTGAAGGCTCATCAGCTGCTGCAATGCCGATGTATTATCACCACCTGGCTGCAAACAAAGTAAGGTAGGTGTGTATGTGTGTGTGTGTGTGTGTGTGTGTGTGTGTGTGTGTGTGTGTGTGTGTTTGTGTGTAGATAAGGATGTAGTGTTATTATTTTCTAGCTAAATTACCAAGGTTAGGTTGTTAGAGTATGTAAAAGGCTTAGGCAAACATTTTTTAAACTACATTAAAGTAATGTACTATGGTCGCTCGTGTGTGTATGTGTACATTTGCAGAATGCCATATACCTTACAAGAACATTAGCTTGTTAGAGTATGTAAAAGGCACTTCAAAGCCTGTAAGTTAGTTGGCTGGTTCTAGCCTATCCTTAGCTAGTAGCCTAGTACCGTGTTTGTTAGTTCTAACTTAAAGGGCTTCAAATATGTACCTCCAGATGGTGTTAATCTTTTGACAACACTAATTCCTTCTTTAATGCTGATATGATTAGTGCTGAAAGAAGTGCAAAAAAAAAATTCATTGAATGATAGGAAAAAAAATATGCTGGTGATCTTTGACCCAATTCAGTGCCTATTTATATAAATTGCATAAGGCTTTGGTATTCAATTCTAATGTGTTCCAGCCTTACTGCATGGTACACAATGTTTATGAATAGCACCAAAGGTTTTTGCATGAGCATTTAGCATTCTTGTTCAAAAGTGGCCAATAAAGTACTTGCTTGTAAAATCTAAATGTGTAAATACATTGACCAGTAGCATGAATATCTGGATAGTAACTTTTATTGTAAATGTTTATTTCTACTGCATTGAGAATTTAAATTACAATTTTGCAGCAGTGTGAAATAAGTGACAGGCTAAGGTAAAACAGGACTTACAAAATTTTGTAGCAACTGGCTATTTTTGCAAATGCTTGTAGACTTAACAAAATGAAGTTGACATTTCATGATTAACCAAAGTGTGTTTTTAATCCATGAATAATAAACAGATCAGGAGTTATTCTGCTACATTTGTTTAGCAGTTCAAAGTCCACTTGCATTTAAAATCAAATTATCTGACTTGCTTGTCACTCTAGATGTTTCTGCTATAGCTGGTGTCTACAATATTCAGATGATATGCTGGTCCCTTTGACTTTTATCTTTATTTTGTTTAATACTGCCTTTGGTCATGGAACTCATATAAGCGATGCAGAGCAGTTCTTGAAACAATTCAACAGAGAAGCTGAAATTCTCATTTATGAATATAACAAAGCGTTATGGAGTTACATAACAAACATTACAGAGGAAAATGCTAAAATAAAGGTAGATCAATTTATTGAGTTTTTCTACAGTGCTCTGTACTTCAGAAAATTAAAATTTAATTTTATTTAGATGCGTTATATGGATGTAATCAACCTCTTTATTGTAACAATACAAGCTAATTTTAAGTACACTGTGTGAAATAGGGTTACGTATTAGAACTGTGCAAACCCAATAACAAACACAGGAGATGTAATAATACACAGTGTTCTATTTGTAGCAAAATGTCGCTGTGTGTTCTAGGATATGAAATTTATAGCACATAAATCATTTCTTTGTGCATCTCACCAGACCAAATTATTTGACTGAAACAGCAAATCATTCCTAAGGTTTATTTATATTTTATGAGTCCTCACATATTTAGTGAAAATATTTTGGTAGAAATCTATGCATATTCTAATTTTCTAAAACTATTTTTTTTGTGATGCTGTATTTGGATTTCTACATATTAAAATACATGCATTAATTGTATCACTTTATTTTTTAGACCAATGACCCTAGCCTAAGTTTGTTAAACCCCCGGCTACCATGCAACACTTCACATTGGCTCTCGTTTTATTATATCAGCACCAGCTGCAAAGAAGTCCCTGCTGTACAGACTACACACTAGTTGCATTTCTCAGAACTGAGAATGCATTGAATATTGCTGGCTTTGCATTTTGTATTAAAAAAGACACTGGATTTATGAGATTAAAACAATCAAGTTTTTATTTATTCCAAATCAAAATGAAATCTAAGATGCTGCTTTCACTTTGCACAACTGTGTGTGTATGTGTGTGTGTGTGTGAATGCATTGAATATTGCTGGCTTTTTTGAATTAGTATTACTGCATTTTGTATTAAAAAAGACAATGGATTTATGAGATTAAAACAATCAAGTTTTTATTTATTCCAAACCAAAATTAAATCTAAGATGCTGCTTTCACTTTGCACAATTTGTGTGTGTGTGTGTGTGTGTGTGTGTGTGTGTGTGTGTGTGTGTGTGTGTGTGTGTGTGTGTGTGTGTGTGTGTATGTGAGAGAAGGAGAAGAGTGAAGAACAGTTTGCAAAATGATCGAATGAAATCAGAAAGCCTGCAGTGGTTTAGGTGTATGAGATGTCTTTGCTTTGTATTAGAAGCTCCATCCTATCAATGTATCATACAGATGTAAATAGATGATAGGAACCAAGACTTTTACTGCTATGCTTAGGCAAGTACTTTAGTTGTTGGGATTATTATATGTTTAAGGAGTTTCCAAATGAAAAATGAGTACAAAAAATGATGACTTCTTTCCAGACACACTAGCACATAAATACTTTGGATCAGATTTTTCCTGTAAGTCTGCATTTGTTATAGTGAATAAACATTTCTTCCATGCAAATAGATAATTAACTTAATATATTTATTATATTTCAAAGGTTAGTGAATTGGACCATGAGGGTCTCTTTTCAGTCATGACCTTGTTATGAAAACAAACAAAATATGCATAAACCGAATAACACACACACCACACTAAGATATTATTTAGAAATGATAGTTTTAATACATACTACTTCATAATTCCTTTAAAAGCAACTCTTAAATAAAATGAGTAATGCAGATTATTAAAAATAATCACATAACCTGCTCACAAAGTAATGACCCATGTAGGTAAAGATGCATGAAAAAACAATGGTTGGTCATCACCCTTCTGTAATTAACAGCCAAACATTTTTACAGCTTGCTGGCTTTTAGCATCAATGCTGGCTTCTAGCTTCTCTGTGCTGTCAGTCATTTTCATGTCTCAAATCCTGTAAATGACTGACAGCACAGAGAAGCTAGAAGCCAGCATCAATGCTGGCTTCTAGCTTCTCTGTGCTGTCAGTCATTTTCATGTCTCAAACCCTGTACCTTGGGTACAGGGTTAAAAGAGCCTAAAGTCTCTAGCCACCACCAAATGTGAACTGTGTCCAGTTTTTTTTTTTTTTTTTTGTGCTAAGAGGTTGAGAGCTACAGTGAGAAGTAAGAAATGAATTCACTAAATGATAGCCATTAAGTTTCAGTCTTCCTATTTTTCAGGAAGCTGCTGATTTGGCATAGTGGTATGTTGTTCTGACCCTGGTCACTGGTGCATAGGGCCCTGGGTTCAAAACTTGTCAGTGAAATGCATGGTGGTAGCACAACATTGTATTCTAGCAACTTTACAAAATTATACAAGCAATGTTTAAAATGTATCCCTGTTTTTTTACCTTTTGTCCCCCCCCCCCACCAAAAAATGAAATTGAAAATAAGTGTGAGATGCTGTGCAAGTTACCTATGGCTTACACTACTGTCATTCTATTTATAGTGTGGGTGTGGAAGTAGACTTTTATGATGGAAATGTTCTGAACTGGACAGTTTTGTCATTATTGGTTCATGCGTTTTGTTTCACTGCCTACAGTACAGCCTACTACTGGAAAAATGTTCAAACAATAAATTTTAAAATGCGCTTTGTCTAACAAGTGTGTTGTATTATACAAGGAATATAATTTGAAACAAGTGTGCTGTATTCCTTGTATTATACAATGAATATAATTTTAATAAAGTCAGGAAGGTGTATCAAAGAAAATAACACATGTATGTTTCTTATTTTGTGTGCAAGGGCCAATGATTTGAAAACAGCCCAAAGGTGATCTTTATCCACCGCTTAGCCAGATGCATTTTCTTTGGATGTGGTGTGGGTTTCAATGTTGTTTCAAGGGCGGAGAAGTTTTAATGCCAAGCCTATTTTCATTGTGAGACAGTAACAGTATTGCTTTGTTTACCAGATGTCTGAGTGCTTCTGCATTGTTGTGCTTTAAAATGTAAAAATAAAATCCAAATCATTGTAGAAGTAAAGCAGTATGCATACATTAGTGTTTATGGTAAATGGGATGAAATAGCCAGGTAATGGGACTTTGGAATGGCTGCAGGGGGACTCTGGTGCCATATTTTGGTTGTCTGTTCTTCAGTTTGTGTTTGAAAGTTGGTATCCCACAATTCCATTGGAGTGGGTGGGGTTACATAATTATGTATGCAAATTAGATGTTAATCAGCGTACAGATTTGTACCTATTTTTTATGGGCCATGTCCAGATTTTTGATGTTACCAGGTTGAGAGGTATGGTTGGATGACTCTTTTTTGTAATAGTATTTGGACCTCTATTGATGCCACATCCCATAGACTGGGTGGAACATCTGGGATTCCTTTTGTTGGTCTGGGTTGTGAATGAAAGGGGATGAAATATCTTCTGGATAAAACTTTTTGTACCCATCGGTCTTCTGAAATTTTTAGCCAGGCACCTAGATAAAAAGACAAACGTCCTCCAACTGCCTCGAGAGCAGGAGAGTCTGGCCTCTTTTCAGGAGCGCTGATAGGGCTTGCCAAGGAACTGATCCCTGTCACCCTGGTACTGCGGACTCCCTCTACCACGTGGGCATCATCTTCCACCATTGCCTCCTCCTCTGCCCCTGGAGGAGGCTTCACCTTGTGAGTTCAGAAAGGCTTCTTGGGTCTTACGGAACCACATTTTCCCTCCCCACTGACCTTTCGGATAAGGTCTAGTAGGGGTAGAAAAGTAGACTCCTATGGCAGATAGTCTTTCCGTCTTGCACACATCTGGTGAAGGTCTCTGTAACTTTTGGTCCAAACAAAGAAGAACCATCAAAAGGGGCATTCACAAATGATGACTTGAAAGGTTCCGCAAAAGAGCATAAGTGCATCCAGGAATGTCTCCACAGAGCAATGCCTGTACCTGATGCCCTACTCATCCCATCAGCTGCGTAAGATACAAGGTGCATGGAAGAGTTTACAATAGAGTTGAGGGTAGCAAGCTGAGACATCACTTTGTCTGCCACTGAATCGGCTACTGCACCCTGGAGAGTATCTTCAAGCTCTTTCAGGAGATCTCTCTGAAGCCTAGTGAAGTGAGTTAGGTAGTTCATGACCATAGGGCAAAGGTCGTAGAACTGAACATGTGCTTGCCATATCTGTCCATTATCCTAGATTCTCTATTAAGAGGATGGACAGACGTAGAGGTCTCCGACAGCTCTTTCTTCATGGCTGCCGCCATCACCATGGCATCAACAGGTATGGGTTTGGATAAGAAGGACTTATCTTGAGGAGCTGAATTGTATTTGTTGGGGCTCCTAGGGTCAGGCTCGATAGAATCCGGTGACTCCCAAGCCCTTCGAGACAAAAGCTCCATCAACTCATCGAAGGGCGAAGACACCCAAGAGGTGGAGGGTCGAGACCCAAAAGCCTTCAGGAGTACTTATTCATCCTCCATAGGGTTTAGGGGCTGCCAGTCACCCCTCTGCTTAAGGATCTCAAGAATATCCCCAAAGGAGATATCCTCAGAGGGGGACTTTGGGGATCCTTCCGATTCCTCCAAATCGGTGTCAGATGTGATGGATTCCTTGGGAGAATCTAAATGTCTCCTCTTACATAACCTCTTACATGGGACATCCTCAGTGGGAACTTCTGGGGAGGTCTCGGAAGAGCAGGGTTCCCCCAAAGGGTCATCCTGAGGCTCCGGGTCCCTAAGCTTACGGTGGGTCTGTGATAACCAGTGGCGGCTCGTGCCAATGGACTGCAGGACTGCAACCCATTCCCAGCTGTAGACAGAAAAAGAAAAAAAGAACATTTTTAAAAAATAAAATATTTACATTTGTGTAAATTATAGTACTGTTTGTTGTCTGTACTACTTGCTAGCTGCTCGCTGAAGTCCCAGAACTCGAACTGCGCATGGTCGGTAAGTTCTGGGTTTTAAAAAAAAAGTTTCTGAAATCTAGACTGCTGTAAAAGCAGTCCAGATTAAGGAGAGGAGGCATCGGTGTGATTTCCAGAAGTCTATGCAGTTTGTAATCGCACAGAAATTGAAGGGGATTGGACTGCCATGTCCGGTCACATACGTGACGTATCTGGATGGTTGGATGGCTAGTGGCTACTGATTGGTACTCACTCTCTTCCCATGGAAAAAGAGAGCAAGAAACAGTCAGTAGCAAGTTTCTACTGCTAATCATTTATGCATCACAAAGAACTGCCTTGCAGTAAATCTAAAAAAAAAATACAGAATTCTGTAATTTTCGTAAGAGATCATCATATTTTTAAATGTAAAATGTTCTGTACAAAATTGTCTTTTAGCAGTACTTTGGTTTATTTAGATGGTCATGGAGTTCATAACTTCGATCGGGGATCATCGGACACAGTAACTGAGGCGCTGAGAGCTGAGAGACTGACATAATAACACATGAGGAAGGAAGGGCTACTGTAAGTAACTTTGTAAGAAACACAATAAAGGGATCTGAGTTACGCAGCACTAAGGTGCAGGCAGGCTGTGGAAAACATCTTATTGTGCTGTATGCATAAATCACAGTTGTGCTTTTTGTGTTTGTTGCAGCAATGTGATCCCTGTTCTCGCATTTCCTTTTTGAAACTGTCTTCCTCTTTCAACTGTAAATATTAAAGAAGAGAGATGTCACTATGTGTTCATTATTTATGTCGGGGTGTCTGTCAACTTGCTTCCTCTGCCTAGCTTTCTTAGTGATACATTTTTTAGTTTTAGGCTGGGCGCCTTTCTAAATGGATGCTTTCATTTATCTCTATATATCTTATTTAATAATTGTAACAGTTCACACCAGTCTTTCACTAGTGAATACATTTCACTTTACTGTACATATACAGTATTTTAGAAATAAAAAGAAGCAAAGGTGTAGGGAGGCAAATTCACTGTACTCAGATGAGTACATTTTTTTCATCTCTCTGAAATGTTATGACTTAGAGGGGCAGTAGGATACTTAAACTGCATATTTAATGCCTAAAAAATTGTTATATATGTGTGACCCGCTTAGAGACAAATTTAGTTATCTAAAATGTTTTTTTTTAACAGTTGAATGGAATGGTTAGTGCTTGAAAATAATGCATTCATTCAATAAATGTGTAAATGCAACATTTGGAAGGGTGTTTGTATTTATCTGTAATGTGAGGTAGGGGGGGGACAACATTTTGACAGTATACAATGAAAGCTTCTGACTGCACCTACTTATTGAAATTACCAGTAAATATAAATGCATACTGTAATCAATGGTCATATGTTTGTTTTGGAACATGGATGTGCGTTAAAAATGCTTTTTTGCTTGGCTGTTTTGAATATGTGATTAGCTGACTCTGAGGACACCCAATATTTGAATTATTGCATTTGTATGCGTATGCAGGTCTACGGTTGTTGTGGGTCACTCTCTAGGATGCAGAGTTGAAGGCATGCATCTCAGTTTATTTACTATATGATTCAAGACGAAGTCAGACTTAATGGAGGGCAAAGACCCATGATCATTAACAGTTTTTTATACAGCTATAATTAAGTTAATACAACATTAGCTTTTGTATCAACACCCATTTTCTGAACAATAAAAAGTTCAAAACTGGCCTCTGGTGGAGTTGCCACCTTTTCAAATGCCCAAAGTGGGACATTTTTGGTGCAAACATTAGATTTTGCAGGCCGAAACACAACCCCAGTCAGTACGAAGAACAGAACTTCATTTTTTTGCCTAGATAAAAGCTTATTCTTGTAATGTTTTAGTTGCTTATTCTGTTTCTTATAACATTTAGGTGGTTCAGATACAGAATAACTGTTTTATGCAACTATTACATAAACTATAGGAAATAATTCTGTCCTAAAATCTCAGGACATTTGCCATTTTTACAATTTTTTTGCAGGACACAACTGCCCAAAGAGGGACTGTCCCTCACAAAGTGGGACAGGTGGTAACCCTAGCGTCTGGTATTACTGACTGATTGCAACCCACATTGATTTATCAGAAAGTCCACAATTTTACAAGGAACAGGGCAAAATATAAAGTAAAATCAGGGGCATCCTGCAAAATTCTGAATAGATGAGTTGAGGAAGGCTAACTCCTTAACACACTCGAGGTTGGAAGGGAAAACTATTATGGATAGGGAAAGAGAAATAGGACACTTACCACTCCAGATTTAATGAATGGTGGTGGACAATGCATTGATGGATACAGCTTTGTAAGTCATCAAATAACTTGTAATGATATTGCTGAATATTGATTTTCACCTGCCATCTGTGTTTTGATTTATAGTTTATCTTTTATAGTGCAGCTATAGTAGTTAAGTATTTGGCTAGTACACAGACACTGTCATCAAGAGCTAACTGAAGCAAAACTAGATGTGCTGATATAAAATTAAAAAAAAAAAATGTTTTGAGACTTCAACACCTATTGGGTGGGTGGGTGTTGGTTATACCTCATAGACATAAAAGCACTGGTTATAACATAAGAGTATTATGGCTTATATATATATATATATATATATATATATATTACATAAATAGAATAAATTTTGCTGTCTATTTAAATAACACATAATCGAACTGTATGAAACATACATTTATAAGCCTAGAGTGCTCCATTTGTGAACTAAGGTCTAACCCACTTCTCTGTCTACACATTTTAAAATGTTAGCCCTATTTTTCCATTTATTTAGTTGCTTGGACTTATTACATGGACTACCCCTTTATTAATGGTTCATAACACTGTTAAATGCTACTGTTGATGGTAATATTAAATATTATCTTAGAATTTTTTTATAGCCTATGCTTCTAAAAACTCTCCAAGAGTCATGCACTGAAATGCTACAGAAGCAAATAGGTCCCAGTTTTAGCTCTGCTTCCATTGAGAAAAGAACATAGACAAAATCAATCCAACAAAAGTCTGAAAACATATACATATGACTTAGATAACTGGAATTTAGTCAAGCATGTATTTAGATTAATGGGTTGGCGCCCACTTAGATGCTAGTGTTAAACTGTGTTTAAAAAACAGGAGAAGCAAAACAATTTGCATAAATACCTAACATAAGGAACTGCAGAAAAATGAGTCTGGGGCAAGATTACTGTATGATTATAAAAAATTATGAATATGAGAAGTCTGAAGAATAAATGTACTTTTGAAAGAACAGTTAATCTGAAGAGATCATGCCTGTTTAACAGTCACAAATAATAGATAAAAATGCTGCTTGATAAGACTCCTGTATGTCAACAGAGGGTGAATCAAAGGGGACTGATCTCGTCTACAGAGAAGTAATGCCATGCGCTCAGCATTGCCTTGCAGTGCAAAGCAAGCTTTTCACATTGCAGTGTTAGAGCTGACTGTAACATGATACTTTTTCATTTTATTAAATTGACTTCTGCTGATCTGTAATTGGCTTGTCTACAGACACAACTTAATTTTAGAATGTGTTTTCCTATGGTACTGAATCTTTCCGTGAAATGGTACATCAGAAATTTGTATTTGATGGCTTGTAGGTCACATTATAGGTAGATACAACTTATTTTCTGAAGCAGACAAAATCTTTAAATATAACTTCTGTCAAGACTGTCATTACCACAATTACTAAAGATATTAGACGAAGAGTGCTTAACAGTTGTCAAAGGCACATGCATTATAGCTTTCTAAAGGAGGTATAAAAATAACATTGTTTATTTAATTTGTTAACTGGGGTAGAACACTGATTACAATGGACCTTCTTAAAAGTACAGCACATTAATGAGTAAGTGCAGGTCACATAACTGTAGGATCACCTGATGCAGCTTCTAGTATTATATGTTTTACAGAATAAAAGCAAATTATTAAAGCAGTTAATTTATGGGAAACATATTAATTTAATCTTTCTGAAATTAATTGCAACTTCATTTGTAAAGACTGTATGGTCAGAATTCCATTTCATCACATCTTCTACTGGAGTATGTGATGAAAAGTTGGGATATGTTTTAAATTCATGCCTACCCCTGCAGTTGTGCAAGCATGCAGTTATTATGTATAAGATACTGAAATATGAGGGATAATCTGTCAGAGAGTGGTGTAATTTTATTTTATATTACTTGATCTTTGATCCTTTTTTGCATATTTCAAATTGAGCTCATTATTTTAAACCTTGTAGGCTCAAAGCAGATTTTCTGGGTAGGCAGTTGGGATGGGACAATGCTTATGTGCCAATGGAATGACTGCAGTTCTACCTTGCTTTGTTTTTGTAGTATTGGAAATGAAAGCGCTTACATTTGGTTTATTAAAATACCGACCGGTTTGTAGCTTTGGAGCAGCGTTTCTTCTTTTTGCAGTGTTATGTTTCACTGTTGGGCTTGGCTACTTAGTAACTCATGGTACAAAAGTATTCCTCTAAACATGCCTGTAACATACACAGATTACAATTTATCTCGCTACTGACAGATTTAGCTATGACTGCAAATTCATACTTTAATCGTAAAGGATATTCATATTTGCATTACACAGAACTGCAGTCTTCTGCCTTGTTATGCCTTAGGTATGCCACTGATGTCACCTTATTTTAGTAGGTTAACTAGTGCATATATTCATTGGTGTTGTGCTGTTTTTATGCAACTTGATATATGCTTTTCTTCATGCTATGCAGTGCCTACTCTCACTGTTTCAGTGTGCATACTGTTCTTGCTCACTCTCAATATTATTTGCCTTTGCAGGCTGCCACAACAAGCTTTTCTATTCACTGATATACAAAATTTCACACATTTCCTCAGGAGGCTAGTTAAACCCAGACTACCTCTAACAATTTATTTTATATCCCAGTCATTTTTTGTGTGATTGTGACTGTTGCATTTCAATTATCCCATGAATTTAGTGTTTAAAGCAGGGATCGAGCATGAAAGGCCATTTTGCACAGGAATATCAACAAAGCAAATGAGATAACAACACTTTGTAGGATTATATGCAAACACCAATTCATATGCATCACAGGGATGGGCTATGGTTTCAGAAAAAAGGGTGCAAAGGGAAAAGTTTGGGTTTTAAATAGCTTAGCTGAAACATCAAAGTACAAGCAAGCCAGCAAATGTACAAACAGCCCATGGCAACAATACAAAGATTACAAGAGATTCTCTAAATTTAGAATCCAGAGCAATTATGTCGACAAGACACCTTTCAGCTATCTTAGCATCTACAAGTGCATAACTTGTGAAGCCTGATAAATAATAATGAGTCTTGTTTTCAGTACAGGAAGGGGCAAGCTGAGCTAACAGGTAGCAGGCTGAGGAGATTAATTCATTATGCAGACATCATGAACATTCAATGGACTGTTCAGCAACAGAAGATGATGGAGGCGTGACACATATGAATGGGAAACCTAATTCACAGACAACAACTTAGCATATTCATAGGAATCTTAACAACAGCATCAGAGGAGGTATGAGCAGACTCATTTAGGAAACCAGTTTTTAAACTGAGAAAACACATAAATAATCAAATGGTGCTTGTGTCAAACAGTTACATCTAAGCATGGAGAGGTCACCAGAGAGTAGCTCAAAACAAATATACATCCATATTTGTGCAATCACTATTTCACTATACCATCTATCAATTACTGGTTTCCTTACAACTGTACCATTCAGATTGTTTAAGAAAGTCACATCAAAAAAGGCACATCACCAAATGGATGGCAGGTATTATGGGTGACACTATTACTCACACCATATTGTGGCATTTTTATGCAACTGTGAAATTTACAAAAGTAGAGTCATCAAAATTCCCCTGCTCCCTGCATCTTACCACATAGCAGTATCATTTTGGCTTCCAGGTACAGTTTCAAACACAATGTAAACTGCCCGGTATGCACACTTAGTGAGAAATTCATCTTCCAGAAAATGAATACATAGACAGACAGACATACATGACTTATATGGAACATGTTAGAAGAAGTGAAGCCACTGCTGTGTAATCGAGCATAATGGTCACCTGTAATGCATAACTAACAATGTATGAAGGACCACTAGGAACTCCTTTCTTCTGTAATACCACTGTAGGTCCATGAATTCATGTGCAACAGCCTTGTATCAGGATCTATAATCACTACTGACAATTTGCCAAGAACTGTTCGGCAGAAATGATATGACCCTTGGTCATGTGTATAGTACTCACTGCACATTCTCAATGACTTATTACTTTTGAAGTTCTTCTGATAGTGCTTATTTATTTGGTTACAACCTACTGGGAGATTTGGGCTTGAATGTTATTTATTACTATTATCCCATTAAGCAAGTTTCATCGCAAGACTTAACTATTTCTTTCTATCTGTTTAATGGCACTTCTGTGAAATGTAGGTACATTGTATGCTTTGCTACACTACTGTTCTTAAGAGACAGAGAGAGAGAGAGAGACAGAGTGTGTGTGTGTGTGTGTGTGTGTGTGTGTGTGTGTGTGTGTGTGTGTGTGTGTGTGTGTGTGTGTGTGTGTGTGTGTGTGTTTAAGAGAGAGAGAGACAGAGGCAGCAGGTTATACCACTGAGACACGTCTGAAATGCTTCATGGGTGTACCTTGCTGCTCTTTACTAAGGAGCCTACATGTTGTCTGGTGAATGTATTAGGATGGCTGAAATGTAACCTTAAAACCTTGCTGACGTGCTGTGGCCACCATTCTGCTTGCTCCTGTGCTAAATTCATGCGACTTTACAGGGAGACCTCTGCCTTGATCATACTCAAATGGAGAGAATGGAGTAAGTTATGCCCAGCTCTGGATGGCTGTATGCCCTTCACTTTCTGCATTTGTCCAGTGCAGCTGACAACACTTACAACAGATTATATAGAAAAAGTAACTATACAAAAGTTAGCACTAATTATTATCAGAGTCTTTAATTATATTTCCTTTATTCTCTCAGTCTTTGGCATTCAGCATTTGTACTAAGTGATCAATGGGATCTTAATAGTGTCCCTAGAGTTGGCAGATACCAAATATGTTGCATGGTACTCCTTTGGTATGTGGGGGAGGGTGGAGGGCTCACCTTGAAAGTGTGGAACAAACTGAGGAAAGATTGAGCTAATGTAGCTTTCTTACAGGAAGCAAAATTAAACAAGGAGGGTCCTGAACAAATATAAGTATATGAATATTAAACTATAATTCACAGCTGTGGTAAGTCAAATAAAAGTGGGAGTTTGATTCATAAGTTTCTTAGGTAGCACAGCTTCATTACTGGAATGATGGTGAAGGAAGACTGGCTGTAATTAGTGCACAATCCCAATTGCTGGCTCTTTCATGGGGATCTTATTAAGGCACTAATGCTGACTCTCTGCCTCCTCAGCAAATTCTTTTCAATTACTTCATGTGACAGGCAGCCAGTCAGGACTGTAATACCAGGGTGATAGATCAATACTACTACCACTGACAAATAATGAGAGCTATGTCAAGGGTATAATTAAATTAATTCCAAACTAACTGGCCATCTGAGAACTTTGAAGCAAAATTGAATTTACATGCTTTGTTCCCCAAAAAAGGATGCGCTCCATCTTGAATCGATTACTGGACGATATAAAATGACAATTTTGATTGCAGACTGTAACCCTCTGGAGCAATTGCTATGATCGAGCTTGCACTGAGACCTTAGTAGCAAGGCCAGCCTGAACATAAACCCCTATGTCACAAGATGGGTTGCCAACTGGCTTACAGACAGAACTCACACGGTAAGAATAGCAGGCTCCAGGTCTGACTCTAAACCAGTCACAAGTGGTGTCCCAGAAGGCACAGTTCTGGGACCCCTACTGTTCGGCATATATTTCTCAGAAGTACAGGCAAACACAGGAGGACTATGGCTAACCAAGTTCGCCGATGACTGCAAACTGGGAGCTATAATTGACTCTCTGGCTGACACGGACATCCTCCAAAAAGACCTTACTGAGACAGACACCTGGTGTCAAAGTCATGGCCTCAAGCTAAATGCCAAAAAATGCATAGTCATCCCGTTTGGGAAAAACAAAACACCCACGAATTACCACATAGGTGGCAGCCCCCTTAATACAGAAGAGATAATAAGAGATCGGGGACCCAGGTAGATAGTAATCTCTCCTTTGACAATTGTATTGCCAAAGTAGTTAGGAAATCCTTCTATGTGGCCCATCTAATTACTAAGGGGTTCGCATCTAGAAATAAAGAGGTTATAGTGCCCCTCTACTCATCACTCATCAGACCCATCATAGAATACAATGCCCATTTGGGATGTACCTCACAAGACACTTCCAACAGCTTGAAAGACCACAAAAGCACCTCACCAAGAGGATTACTGGCCTCAAACATATGTCCTATGCAGCCCAACTGAAAAAACTCCGGCTGTACTCAGTGGCATATCGCTTTCTCAGAGGTGATCTCTGCCTGACTTACAAAGCCATGTCCAACTCAGAATTGATGGACATGCTCCACCTAAAGAAATCCAAGTCACTGAGAGCCACGCGCTCTATTGAGCTAAACCTCACCACAACAATAAATAGAACATGCTGGAGGGATAGATTCCTGTCACAGAGACTCCGCATGCTTTGGAACAAAATTCCTAACTACATTAGGCAGAGCCCTTCACTAACACTCTTCAAGAGATGCCTCGACGAGTGGATGGGTAACAGAAAATACACCCCTGGGATCACTTCATTGGCTCTGCTTGACAGAGGCTCAGTTAATTAATCAATGGGGTGGTGAAAGCCGACACACTCTGGCTAGGCTTATAAATGCCCTCGGGCAGATAGCCTAGTACCTACCTATGAACCTATAAGGAAATTACTAGGAAGGGTCTAGCCATGAGAAAAATGGACCTCATGTTACATTCTGAAAACTCCTAGTGGGGCATAACTTGTACTTGGCTGTATGGATTTCATGCTAATCATGGGATTATTGAGGGTTACAATGCTCTTTTATGGAGAAGTCTTAAATACTGGCTCCTGCCACAGGTCTTGCATTACTTCAGGCACATTCTTCTTACTCCTACTGAAGGGATCATCAATAAACCTCAAACCCATGGATTGGCCTTTATTTATGACAACACACTGTCCAGACTCAGTAAAATGGAGCTGTACAATCTACTGATGCTGGAAGATAGGATCATTCCTTAACTTCAAACGGTTTGCTTACCCAGTGAGAATAGGTAACTTGTGCTGATATAAAGCACTGGTATTTTTACTAAGTCTAATGTCACTTAGGTGCTGCAGTATACGGTCTTTTAATCTTCTGTTTGTTTTACCCACATAAAACGAAGTACAGGATCCACATTTGGCAAGATATATCACATTGCAAGAAGAACAATCAGTATACAGTTTAGGATGGTATCTTACCCCTGTAATCGGGTGTATGAAAGTGTTGTTTTTAGATATTTCTTTACAAGCCTTGCATCGCCAGCAACAATAAGTCCCGACCCTTTCACTTGCAGGCTACTGTGTATTGAAGCTGGTAGTTGTTTTGTGTAAAAGTTGCTTAAGATTTTTGTTCCTTTTATATAAAAACTTAGGAAAGTTGCCCATTAACAACCTAAGTTCATCATTGATGGCTAAAATTTTCCAGTTATTTCTCACAATATTGCAGATGCCTTTTATATCACTGCTGTATTTCATTGGCACTCTAACATTCAACTCCTTGTTTTCAGTGCTCACTTTTTCCACTGCCATGCCTTTATTACTAAACCATGCTTTGCCTTGTGTTCTCCTCATCTTTTTGACATCACATACAATGGCACTTACTAACTGTTTATTATAGCCACATTGTTTAAAGTTGTCAGGTAACAATTCTAACACACTGTGAAGTTGTGAATCATCAGTGATTAGTCTGGATGTTCTCAGTGCTTGTCATTTTACTATATTAGACAACGTATGTCGCGGATGCATGCTGTCTTAATTAAGCAATGTATTCTTCAACATGTTTTCCTGTATAGTGTGATCCCCATTTCACCATTCTCATCTAAAAATATCTGAACATCCAGAAATTCAATCTTTTTATCTGAGTAACTCAGGGTAAAGTGTAGAAAACTGGTGGTGCTTTCCAAATATGAGACAAACTAAATTCCGTTACATCACCTTTCCAAAGAAAAAAGACATCATCCACAAACCTATGGTAGAAGATGATCTTATCTCTCCATCAATTCTTGGTAGTAAAAATATGTTCTTCTTCCCAAAGCCCAAGTACTATGTTTGCATAAGAATTGGCGCAGGGTGTTCCCATGGCAACACCCCACCGCTGCCAGTAAATCTTCTTTTGAAACATAAAGATGTTATTTTCCAGAACCAATTGTAGTAGCAGACAGAGTCTATGTATTGTCATGAATGTTGTGTTTACTCAAGAAATGTTTAACCGCTTGCATACTATGTGCATTAGGAATAACGGCAAACAAGTTATTGACATCAAGGGTTACAAATAAAAAACTAGCTGTAGCTCTGTTTGCATCCATAGACTCAAATAGCGCATTCAAAAATTGAGGTGTATCTTTAAGCACAGCTGGTGCTTTGGATAGAGCTGATTTCAATTGCTTCTTTACCCATATTGACATTGGCTCGGTAGACCACCCAGTATCTGCCACTATTGGTCTCAATATGGGATTGTGCTGATACTTGTGTATCTTCGGTAGTCCATTAATGACAGGAATCACTGAATGTTCAACTAAAAAATACTGACGCAACTTGTTGGTAATGATTTGCATAGCATAGCGATCTTCCAAAGTATTCTTTATATGTTCAAAAAATTAACAAAAATGTTGTGAATAAAGCTCCTCTTAATAAAAACGTAGAACTCTCAAAATGTAAAAAAGAGGCAGCAAACCCAGCCTTGGAGAGATGAAAACAATTGTTAATGATTTAAATGATTGTTTAATTGAATGTTTTAAGAGGGTATATAAATGTGATTTACTATACTTTTATTTCATTTAAAGTCTGATGAAGTGTTGTCTCAGACACGAAAGTGCTTACTACCTTAAAGTTCTTGTTTTCATCTCTCCAAGGCTGTGTTTGCTGCCTCTTTATTCTTTATATGTTTTGTATGTAATGTCAAAAAGATGAGGAAAACACCAAGCAAAGCATGGTTTAGTAATAAAGGCATGGCACTGGAAAAAGTGAGCAATGCAAACAAGGAGTTGAATGTTAAGAGTGCCAATAAAATACAGCAGTGATATAAAAGGCATCTGCAATATTGTGAGAAATAACTGGAAAATTTTAGCCAACAATGAATTTAGGTTGATACTGGGCAACTTTCCTAAGTTTTTGTATAAAAGGAACAAAAATCATAAGCAACTGTTACAGAAAACAGCTACCAGCTTCAATACAAAGTTACCTGCGAGTGAAAAGGTCAGGATTTATTGTTGCTGGCGATGCAAGGCTTGTAAAGAAATATCTAAAAATAACACTTTCATACACCCAATTACAGGGATAAGATACCAACCTAAACTCTATGCTGATTGTTGCTCTTGCAATGTGATATATCTTGCCAAATGTGGATCCTGTACTTCGTTTTATGTGGGTAAAATGAACAGAAGATTAAAAGACTGCATACTGCAGCACCTAGGTGACATTAGACTTAGTAAAAATACCAGTGCTTTTTATCAGCACAAGTTAAATAAACATGAACTTAACTTTACTTTCATGGTACTATAGTTATGTGATCAAAAAGTCATAAAGTGAACCAATGATAAAGTGGAACCAGCAACAAGAAATGCAAAGCACCAAAACAAAAGCAAGTTACACAGGATTGTACAAATATACTTTTAATAAAACAGAGCTTTCAGACAAAGGTCCTTCTTCAGTGTTAAAATTCTCATCTGGATATCACATCCTTTATACTTGGAAATCCAACAAACACATGACACAGTCTACCTACTGTAAACTAAACTTAATCAAACAGTTAAGAACAACAATTAATGTTTTTTTTTTCCACTAAAAATTCTTAAAGGAATATATTACACTCTATTAGTTCAAGACTTTCAGGATTACTTACTACTAAGAAGCTTAATATAAGCACATTCACTTCACAAGTACCTCAATTATGTACATATATTATGTTACTAAAACAAAATAAATATTCATATATAATAATAAACACTTAAATATAATTCAACACATTTGTACCAAAACTTCAAAATTGTTAGCTACTAACAAGCATAATGTATTCAAGTTCTACTAAGAATTACATCAAAACATATACATGCATAACTAAAATAAAATAATTCATATAAATTCAAGTAAGCATCCATTTAGACATATGTTACATAGTTTGAAATATACAAAAATATACAAGAATAGTAAAAATATTATGGGTGTAGAAATGACTATTAATTATTTTACTTGTTTTTGCTTCTTTTTCAGAATAGGTTTTATTGTAACCTGTTTATTCAAACCAGGGTATGTGTCAGCATATAGATGAGTAATCCACTCACACTCTCTGGTATCCAACCTATTTACCAAATCCCCATGCCTAATATTAGAAGCTAAAATATCTATTACACAAAAGGAAAAATAATGTGATATATCTGTCTCTTGTATATGTTGAGCTAGAGAGTTCGTAACCATTTTCCTTCTTATTTCCGATTTATGCTCAGCTATCCTATCTCTCAACCTTCTTGTTGATTTGCCAACATAAAAACATGGCCATTGTTGGCATAATGCTAGATAAATCACATTATTAGTGTTGCACGTAGCTGTGCAACGAAGTTCGAATCTCTTCCCATTACATGGATGTATAAATTCAGTTATTGTGACTATACTAGCACAACATACACAGTTACAGCAGGGATAGGTGCCTTTCTTGTTGTGCTTCATAGGTTCTGTTCCATTCAAACCAAAATCTTTGTAACATAAACGTTTCTTTAAGCTATTACAATTTCTATAGGTGAAATATGGTCTATCCAGAATCTATTTGCCATAACCTGGCATAGCCTTTAATATATGCCAATTATTCCTAACTTCTATACTTTTACTTGTCCTACTATGGGTCACTAAATACCTTAGAGTATTGCCAGACAATGATTGTGTAGTAGTAGTGCTATCTTGATTAGAAAAATATGGCCTCGCTCTCCCTTGTCTCATAGATATTACTTAATTTCTGGCCACATCCAAATCATTTAAATTATAACCTCTTTCTAGGAGTTCATCTGTCATATCTTGCATCTGTTTATGGCATATTTCATCTCGGGTATTTAACCTACTCACAGTTAGGTACTGCCCTCTAGGTATGCCCTTAAATACATGCCTAGCATGCATGCTAGTTTTATGTAAATATTTATCTGTTTGTGTATATTTCTTATAGATGCTAGTATCTAATCGAGTCTCGGTCTTGGACAGAGTAACAGCCAAGAAGTTTATACTTGATGCTGAGTAATTTATCTCAAATTTTAGAAAATCATTTACACTATTCAAATATGAATAAAAGTTTATTAATTCATTACTAGTACCATGCCATGCTAAAAAAATATCCTCCACAAAGCGCTTGTAGAATAATATTTTATATACATCTTTATTTACTTGACAAAAAAAATCTCTTCTTCCCACCTACTTAGAGTTAAATTCACATAAGTGTTAGCAATCGCTCCCCATAGCTATACCAGAAACCTGTTGGTATAGTTGTTTATTAAACACAAATACATTGTTTTGTAAAACTAAGTCCAAAATCTCACATATTGTCTCTATACGTCTGGCAGGAAGATGGCCACATCCCAAAAGTACTTCTCTTATTTTTTTCTATTCCATATTCATTCTGAATCACCGTAAAAAGGGATTTTATATCTAACGTTATTAGCAGGAAATCTTTTTCTAAACTTTCATTATACCACTTGTATAACCGAGTGAGAAAATCTCTGGTATCTTTAATACAACTAAAAACACTGGTCAAATAACCCTTCAGAGTTTTCTCCAGATATACAGATAACGGTTCTGTGGCCCATCCTTGACCTGACACGACGGGCCTCATAGGTGGTTTATCCCTTGATTTAAGTATCTTTGGGAGGCTGTATATAATGGGTATTGTAGGACATGGAACAGTGAAAAAGTTAAAGATATCAATATCTATATCACCTTATAGTTGTAACTCATATATAGCCATATTAACTTTAGTGATAATTTCATTTATATTTCTGTCTGTTATCAATTTAAATATGGCCCTATCAGAAACTAAATCATCCATGGCCTTAAAAATAATCTGTTGTAATCATAAGCACTATATTTCCACCTTTATCCACTTCTTTAATTATCAAGTTCTTATTATTTTGAAGATTTGTAAGTGTTACAGTTTCTTCCCTAGTCAAATTTTACATTTTTTGTAATGATTATGGTCATAAATTTCCCTAATTTGCTTCTCACATATATCATTAAATACAGTTACTATTGGGTCACTGTAAGGTATAAATGTGCTACTTCTTTTGCACTCATTAGCTGCACTAGAACTAGAGTCTTTATAAATATTTTTCAAGTTTAAATTACGTGTGAACATCTTTAAATCAGTCACTGAGTTTACTACATTATCCATACAAACTGGAATAAATTTAAGACCCTTAGAGAGCAGGGAAAATTCAGTTTCACTTAGTTGATAATCAGATAAATTCACCACAAAATTCCTTCTTATTACATCAGATGGTAAATCATTATTTAGTACCCTATCAAAGTTATCCTGCAAAACATCATTCTCCACAGATATTACTTCATCTCTGTTCATTATAGCAATAACCCATGCCTGGGTGTGGGTAATGCGGGATTTACCCATGGTTGGCGTGGTTTGAGAAGACAACTGTGGGTAAATCCCACATTACCCACACCCACACCCAGAAGTGGGTTATTGCTATTATACTATGACATTATTTAAGAAAAGAAATAATTACTTTTCTTAAATAATGGCATTGTATAATGCCTCTTTGCTGCCCTTCCGCAGCTGTCTGGTATCCGTGGCAGTTCTCATGTACTGCGCATGCCTACGCAGTACATCAGAGTTGTGGCCAAAAGCAACGGAGAAAGCAAGATCTCCGTTGCTTTTTGCTGTTTCGCTATGTTAAATGGGTTTAACATAGCGAGACAGCTTTAAAATAAGCAACGGAGATGTCCGTTGCTTATTTTAAAGCTGTCTCGCTATGTTAAACCCATTTAACATAGCAATAAAAGCAACGGAGATCTTGCTTTCTCCGTTGCTTTTTTTTTTTTAAACCTGTCTCGCTATGTTAAATGGGTTTAACATAGCGAGACAGCTTTAAAATAAGCAATGGAGATCTCCGTTGCTTATTTTTAAGCTGTCTCGCTATGTTAAACCCATTTAACATAGCGAGACAGGTTTAAAAAAAAGCAACAGAGAAAGCAAGATCTCCGTTGCTTTTTACACACTGTGTTGCTATGTTAAAGGAGTTTAACATAGCGAGACAGCTTTAAAAAAAGCAACGGAGATCTCCGTTGCTTTTTTAAACCTGTCTCGCTATGTTAAACTCTTTTAACATAGCGAGACAGTGTTTTAAAAGAGACTTATACTAATGGAAAAAGTCCGGGTGACCGGACCTTTTTCCATTAGTATAAGTCGATTTACAATGTGCACGCTGGCCAATCAGCGTGCATGTTTTGGAATATTAATGGGGGGGTCATGGTATAATATACAATAATTAATAGAACCACTTGCAGTAATATCACTTGTTGCTCCAATATTATTAGCCAAGTCAGAAAGAGTGGTCATAACAGAATTATTTTCATTTAGCTGACTTAATACATATGCATTTGTTAACTTGTCTTGTTCATCCTTATTATGCCCAATAGTACCAACTTGGGCATTTGTGGCTACAACATTACTCAGAAGGAAGGGAGTATCTATAGAGCTACACTTATCATTACTGAATTTATTAATTACAACAGGAACATTTAAATGAGAAGTTTTAACTAAAACATCTAAATTATCAGCCCTACTGCACAATGAGTGTTGTTCTCGTTTTATTAGTAACCACTGTTTGTCGAACAAACAGTTCATTTGACTAATTTAGCTTGTGTGTTCCTGTGTTACTATCAAAAGTATTCACAGACCTCCATGTCTCTTTACTATGCATGTGGTTCACTACATTACATCCATTTGCATTATTCAGACATATTATTTGTTCATTTAGAGATTCCTTAACATTTATAGTCATTTCTGCTTCTCGTACAACATTAAAATTTAAATTATATATACTAACAATACTGGAAGACTCTATCATGTTGACTTGCTCTTCTACTAAATCAGTGCACAGTTCATTCTGTTTTGTATTACAATAAACAACAGGTTATACATAATTAGAAGCAAAAAGTTCATAAAAACAGATCATATTAGGTGTCTTATGATTATAAGTCTCACCAGTCATTGTTGTTACTTGTTACGCCTGCTGCAGGTTACTGGGTCTTGTCTGGTTCTTCCCCTGGATTGTGAATGGGGTCTGGAGGCATCGCGACCCTTTTGCACCACTTGTTCCGGTAGTTTGATGGCGATACATTGGTTCCCCCTCTAAAAAAATAGAGTTCTGACCTATTTTGTGGTTTTCATATTTATTAGATGCTAAAAACTGTTGAGCCAGCTTCTCTTTCCTCCAAACTATGCTTTTGGCTGGGGGTGCAGATGTAAGGGTCTCATTAGTTACCTCCCCTTCTTCATTTGATTGGCCAGAAGCAATATCATTCTGAAATGTTGTTACAGTATTTGTTGGAGATGTTAATTGGTTTACTTCAGCAGTAAAGGCATCTAATTTATACATAGAGCCATGGCCATTGGAAATCAAATGAGCTTTGGACTGACAGACAACTGTACGTTTCGGCCAGGAAAAAATCCAGCCATTATTGAAATCTGAGATGTTTCTATGTATTTTTTTACATTTATTGCCTTTGAGCTGGCTATCAAAGGCAGTAAGTCTTTTTAACATTTCATGATATGGACCCAAATACTGTTGAAATGAGGCTGAATTAGATACAGTTCTTTCCATCTCCTCTATTTCTTTGCACAATTCATATTCTTTAGGCAAGAAAAAATCATTCATCAGTCACATGTAGTTTAGACTAAGGTTAATGTTTAATTCTTGCCATTTTGTAAGGAGATCTGGATATAAATTGCCATAAGAAGGCATGTTAAGAACACAAAGCCCTCGTGGAACTATACCTAGTTCCAAATACATATTAAAACTGAATCTTTGTTATTGTAACTTTTTGAAAGTGTTTACCTTGTTCTCCAAATTTTTTAATGAAGTCAAGAATTCATTTTTTTCAGAAATTGTATTCATAACCTTTGTAGTTCTTCTACCATTGTAACTATGCAGTCCAGCAATGGATTCTCTCTCACCAGCAAATTCTGCAAGGTTTTAGGACCATCTTTATAAGAAGTAGTAGGCTGTGACATATTGCAAATGGAAGGCCAATGCTCAAAGGTTCACAGAAAAAATAACAGAGCAATCAAAAAGTCATAAAGTGAACCAATGATAAAGTGGAACCAGCAACAAGAAATGCAAAGCACCAAAACAAAAACAAGTTTCACAGTGTTGTACGAATACACTTTTAATATAACAGAGCTTTCAGACAAAAGTCCTTCTTCAGTGTTAATAAAATTCTCGTCTGGATATCACATCCTTTATACTTGAAAATCCAACAAACACATGACACAGCCTACCTATCATAAACTAAACTTAATCAAACAATTAAGAACAACAATTAATGGAGTTTTTCACTATAAAATCTTAGAGGAATATATTACATTTATACATTACATTATATTTAGTGAAATACCCCATTAATTGTTTTCTTAATTGTTTGATTAAGTTTAGTTTATGATAGGTAGGCTGTGTCATGTGTTTGTTGGATTTTCAAGTATAAAGGATGTGATATCCAGACGAGAATTTTATTAACACTGAAGAAGGACTTTTGTCTGAAAGCTCTAATTTATTAAAAGTATATTTCTACAACGCTGTGGAACTTGCTTTTGTTTTGGTGCACTACAGTTATGTGAACCAGATAAAAGAGGGGGTGATATACGCAATTGAACAGAAGCGGCAAAAGCAAATTGGATAGCAGATTTACAAGCTGATAAACCCCCAGGGCTGAATGGATATCTTCCTCTAAAACCCATTTTGAGAGAACACAAGCTCAGGCACTGAAATGGTTAACTTGCTATAAGCAAGAGCTCTGAAAAAAGAGGAAAGAGGTGTGGTGCAGCTTTGAGTCTGTGAATGGTCAAGTGTCACTTAAAACAGTTAAACACACTTTGTTCTTTGATCTGATGAAGGAATGGTCTGAAAGCGCTTATCTTTTATGGTTTGCAATTAAATTTATGGTTTTAGCTGTCTTTGTTCCTTGTTGTTTTTTTGCTGCTTTTACATATATATATATGGTTCCCATTCAGAAGCCTGAAACATCATAAGCCTGAAAATCAAAATCCTGAAACCAAAAGCCTGAAAATTCAGAATCCTGAAAACTCAAAATCCTGAAAGCCCAAAATCCTGAAAGACCAAAATCCTGAAACTCAAAATCCTGAAAACACAAAATAGACATACTGATGTAATTGTGGCTTTGCTATTGTTATCCCTGTGGTGTTAGGTCATGCGTTGGGGTCAGGTAAGTGTGCGGTTGGTTTTATTTTAGGGTTGGGGCGGTTTAAGTGAGTTAGGGTTAGGGCGCAGGTTAGGCATGTATGCAATAGTGACAAATATTGGGGTTAGGGGCGGTTTAAGTGAGTTAGGGTTAGGGCGCGGGTCAGGTGAGTGTGCGATAGTGACGGACCTTAGGGTTAGGGTTAGGGTCAGGGTCAGTTGGTAGATATTAGTGTCTTTATAGTGACATATTAGCATTATTTGTGTTTTCAGGATTTTGAGTTTCAGGATTTTGGTCTTTCAGGATTTTGGGCTTTCAGGATTTTGAGTTTTCAGGATTCTGAATTTTCAGGCTTTTGGTTTCAGGATTTTGATTTTCAGGCTTATGATGTTTCAGGCTTCTGAATGGGAACCATATATATATATATATATAATATATATATATATATATATATATATATATATATATATATATATATATATATATATATATATATATATATATATATATATATATATATACATATATATAAGATACTGAGGTGGTGGTGCTGTGGTAGCGTTGTCGCCTCATAGCAAGATGTTGTCCCGTTTGATTCTCAGCTAGAGCGTCCTCTGTGTGGAGGCATACGTGAATGGGACGTGCCTTCATTGAAGGTTGTGTGTCAGGGCTGGTAACCCGGTATGTAAAAATCCACTACCAATCATTAGCGGACTGGAGTTCCGCTGTGGCGACCCCTAACCAGGAAAAGCCGAAAGACACAAACATATATATATATATATATATACATACACACATACATATATATATATATATATATATATATATATATATATATATATATATATATATATATATATATATATATATATATATATATGGGTCTCCTTCATTTGTTCAAACTTTCAAATGCTCAAAATTCATATGGCCGACACCATATAATCGAACGTTTGAAAGGCCGACAATAAATAGCCGAGATCCCGATACAGCGCGGAACTGGGAGATTCCCCCTTCCTGCACTGTAGTGCGATCTCAGAGTGAGAATATTTAAGTAGCAGGGGGTGTGGAGCATGCAGGGGGGCTTGTCCCCCTGCTAACACAGTTTTAAATAGTTAACACTTCTACTACAGATTTTTGGGCTTTCAAACTGTCGATCATATGGTGTCGGCCATATGAAAGTCGGCATTTTGAAAGTTCGATAATCTGACATAGATATATATATATATATATATATATATAGATATATATCTATATATATATATATATATATATATATATATATGGGTTAAGTGTAGGGTTAGTAGGGGATAGGGTGGAGTGGAGTGTGGTGAGTTTTAAGGAAGCGGTAGGGCGGGGTTAAGGAGTTAGGGTTGAGTTAGGGTTAGGGGGTGAGAAGTGGTGCGATAGTGGCGGACCTAGGGTTAGAACCATATATATATATACACACACACACATATATATATATATATACACACACACATATATATATATATATATATATATATATACACACACACACACGTATATATATAGATCCCGGTCTTATGATCGAAAGTACGTTTTGTCTAAACATACATGATCGAACTCACTTTTGTGAAATTGCATTTTGTCGAAAATGCACTTTTGGTGAAAGGTAACAGCAAACAGTTGTTTGTATGTAGATTTAGTTGTACATCAATATGTACTGTTGATTGTACAACTAAGCAGACTGTTGCTTAGATTGCAGTACAGCGGGGATAAGGGAATATTCCGTTTTCCCCACTGTAGTGTGATCTGGGAGTGAGAATATTAAAGTAGGGGGGTGTGGGTGGCTAAGCCCCCCACATGAGGGGGGCACGGGGGATTGCCCCCCTGCATAAACGTGAGTACTGTTTGTTTTTTTTTTTGCGAAAGTGCATTTTCGATAAAATGCACTTTCGCAAAAGTGAGTTCGATCTTGTACTTTCGATGGATCAACATAGATTTATATATATATATATATATATATACAGAAAATGATTAAAGCTGGGATCACAGAAAAAAAACATACTGAGTGAATCCAGTAGCACTGGTTCTGTAATCTATAACATTGTGCAGTGAATTTAAAATTCTGAACAATGTATCAAACTTTAATTGATTTAATATGCCCAAAATGAATGAACTATTTAAAACATTTGGTCAGACTAGGTTTCTCTCCACTTTACAGCTAACCAAAGATTAGCAGCAAATTCCATTAGCCTCAAAAGCAAAGGAAAAGATGGTATATTCTACACAATATGGATTCTTCTGCTATAGTGTCCTGCCTTTTGGTCTCCATGAAGCATCTATGACATTGCAGTAGCTGATGGACAAGACTCTAATATTCCATGCCAGATATGCTGCAGCCTACCTCCATGATGTCATAACATTCTCAAAGACTGAGAAAAATCATCTCCCTAAAGTCCATACATTTTGAATTGCTTGCACCAAGCTAATTTTACAGCTACACTAACTTACCTATACTGACAGACTATGACTTCAGCAAATGGTTTCTGACACATAATGACATCTCCAAAGTGTATAATCTCAAATGGTTGAAGGGGAGGAATATCCCATAAGTTACCTTAGCAGAAAGCTCAGCAATACTGAGAAAAGATATTGAGTGATTGAAAAAGAGTGCCTTGCAATTAAATGGGCTGTTACCCCCCTGAAATATTACTTGTTTTAAAAGAGAGCTTGTTCTGGTAATGGACAATGCTCCTTTAAAATGGGTATTATAGACAGAAAGATAGCAATATAAAACTATATCAATGGGCTTAAACACTTTGGTCCTTTAATTTTAAGGGCCCTAATCACTTAAGTGTAAATGGTCTGCCTCAGGCATACAGTCATTCCAGTAAGGCTAGAACCAGGGTGCAATGCTTGGGGAGGTCATAATAAAATTGTGACTGCTAAATTCAACAGAACATAGAGAGTGTCCTACAAGACAGAATAAAATAAGTAAAAGAATAAGTTGTTCAAATGTACAGGATATGAAGTGGGATGAAGTAACAGCCAGAGAGATTGAAACAAAGTTAAGAAAAGCTCCTAACTGGAAAACCCCAGGCCCAGATGCAGTACCTAATTTCTGGTTATAGGTATTAACATCTTTATATGGAGATTTAGCCCTGAGTAAGAACTATCTATATGCACACCCTGAACAGGCATCAGCCTGGCTAACAACAGGAAAAATAATACTACTTAAGAGTGAACCTGCAAGTTATCCTAAAAACTATAGCCCGATAACTTGCCTTCAAACGACATCTAAACTATACAATGGAAGTGATGCCGACCTAGTTTATAGTCATTTAGAAGAAAACTCAATCATGGCAATAGAATAAAAAGGTAATAAAAGAAAGTCATATGGAACAAATGATCATTTGATGTTAAATAAAGTCAAAATGGAGAATGTAAAAAGGGGAAGAACCTAAGTATGGCATAGACAGACTACAAAAAAGCATTTGGCAGTATCCCACATTCATGGAAAAGAGTGTTTACAAATGTATAAGATACATTCTACACTGATCAATTACATTACAGCGACCATGAAACAGAGGCAAACCACTCTGCAGTTAAGCCACAATAAAGGACAAATTATTATTCCACAAATAAGAATTCAAAGGGGGACATTCTAGAGTACTTGTGCATCATCTATAAACATCTGCTATTCAGCAAGAGCTCCCAAAAGACAGTTCAGACTACTTTAAAAAACACAATATTGTGAGAGGAAGCATACCCTGCAGAAAGCTGTCAGAGGCTATTTTTGGCCAGTGAAAGACAGGAATATCTACCTGACAAAAAAGTAGTATTTGTGGTAACCAGCAATATGGAATGAGTTGCTACCATTCATGAATACCATCTAAAAAAGGAAAGCAGTCAATGTAGCTTTCCACTCCATCCTAGAGACTTGGACTTCTCTGCCAGAGAAAACAAAAAGTAAAAAAGAAAAGAAAATGTTTCAGAGTCTACTGGTAGTTGGAGCCATTGTCCCAGAGGCACAGAGCCTGTACTGTGTGTCATGCTACTAGAGTTTGATTAGCCACTTGTGGATCAGGAGAGAAGTGGCATGGCACTGCAAGTTTGCAGCTCCTTAGGGGGTGATGGAAGTGTATGACTGGGGTATAGAGCATCCCATGACTGGATCTATGGTGGGTTATGAAATACCCATGTGTGCAGTGGCATCAAGGTGGGGGGGGGAGACCTTTCCTGAGAAGTTATGCAAACTAAGTTAGTAAGTGACCTACCCTCACTGTTTGCCACTGTATGCCGAATCCTAGGTGTGTCACTGGCCATGCACTATGGGGTTTGGGCCATATGGAAAGAAAAAATAAACTCCTGATATGCCTAAATGCAGGCTCTTTTTGGTTGTCTCTTTTCCCAGCATATGGGGACAGAATGTGTCAGTTTCCTGGGAGAGGGTGTTGTGGGCAATAGCCAGTGGGGCTACAATGTTGAGAAATAGCAAGTTTAAGGTCTGAAAGCCCTTACAGACAGCACAAGTGGAAAACACATTAGACCAGAAGAGACATAGTCCTTGGCAGAGGGAGGATTTCCTTCTGGAAGAACAATTTGTAGGACGTGCAAGACACAAATCAACAATAGTCATCTTTATCCATATGAGTGAGCATTCTATGGACCCAAGAAACTACACGATGATTAGTCTGACTAGTCTCATATACAAAACCATGAAAAAGAATTATCCTGAAAATGATTAATGACACTGGAAACCTCCAGACACTGGATCTAACCTAGACAGGTTTTGTCAAGGGAAGATCATGACTACTTAATCTGCAAGACTTCATCACAAAGATCAAATAAGGCAATGGGCAATGGCAAAATGGTGCATACTGCCTACCTTGACCTGGCCAAGGCATTTAATACAATAACCCACTCGGCCATTGTAAACAAAGTCATAAAATAAGACATACACCCCTACATTACATGCTGGATTGCCAGATGTCTCTCAAATAGGATCCCCTTTATTATATGAAGAGAGGAAATTATGGAGCTTTCAGACTGCGTGTTACAGGCTGGTATGAGCCTACCACTCAGCAGCATATTACCATCACTGAGAATAGTGATACAGATTTTTGCAGAATGTCCAGATTTTAGCCTTATATTTATGAACCACTTTTCATAATATTGTGGTTTTCTGGCAAATTAGTAATAAACCAGTAAATACTGAAGTTGGAAAATAGTGGCATACATTTAAATTTCAGACATTATAGCCCTGAGAAAATTTCATCCTCATGCATACCCTGTTATTTTATCAACTTTCTATGTAAGAGTAATACTTAGAAATTGTCCCTATTTTTGGGTCTGTGTTCTATTCCCATACCCCCTCAACTGTCCAGATTTTATGTCCAGATATTTAGCTTGCATTTTTGGTCTGTTCCTCAAAAAATTTGTGGTTTTATGGCAAATCACTGGGATGATCTGAGGATTTAAGTCAATGAATAATGGCATACATTTAAATCCTTCTGAAAATGCATGCTGACACAAACCCTGTTGCTCTAGCAACTTTCTATGTTTAAAAGAGCAATATTATTTTTTGCCTTTGCGCCCCCCCCCCCTTTTTTTATTGGGCTTCGCCCATATTTCTTGCACTAATAGGCTGAGAGGAATGCATTGTCCACATTTCTTGATCTAACAAGTTGAGAGTTATGATGTCCAGATTTTTTCTTTTAGTTTATTGGTCTGGTCCTCATTTATTTTGTGGTTTTCTGGAAAGTGATTGAGGACTGAAGTCACTAGTACGGAGTACATTTGAGCTTCAGACTTCATATCCTTCCAAAAATGCATGCATACTGAAATCCTGTTTTTATAACAACTTACTAATTATATATGAACAGCATTTAAATTTTGTCTTATATTCTGTCTGCATTATTAAAGGGTTTGTCTGGATTTCTTGCATCAAGAGGTGAAGAGGTATACCACCGTTTATTTAAAGCTATTTATGATATCTTCACCTATGAAGTCACATGGAATGCGAACCCCTTTGTACTGCTACTGTTTCTGCCACAGACCGATCGCTTCACTCTTCCAAAGCATACATACATGCACAAACACACTTTAGCTCATTCACACAAGTATGCATACACTCACACATGCCGACAGAAACATAAACACACATGTACATACTTAACTTTCTTTTCTAAACTCTTATTTTACTTTTACACTCCCTAAACAGCAAAAAATGCTATTTAGCAAGTTTAAAATAACTGCTTGCTCGATCTCACTCATACTTTCATGCAGGCGTACAATCACACACACACACACACACACACACACACACACACACGAGCGCATGCTTCTGTTTTTTTTTTTTTAATCTTAAATTTCTTGTTTTCTTATTTTAAGCTTGATAAACAACAAAAGTATTGCTTAGCCAGTGTAAAATAATGGCAGCCGTTTGGTGTCTTGGAGTGCGAGGTCCATAGCATTACCAATACGAAAAAAAAAACGCTGTTGGCATAGCTCTCCACAGTACAGATTTTTGCAGAACGACCAAATTTCTGCTTCATAACTTGTATCTGTCCTCATAAAATGCATGGTTTGTTGGCAAATGAATACGGACTTTGAGGCTCACCATTTCCAGTTTGTAGATTAAAGGGTGAAGTTCTGAATAAATGGGATGTAGGCTGAAGGAAACACAATGCAGCTGAGTGCAATCAATAGCATTTCAGATTTCTAAATAAAGCAATCACAGCACATTATCACACATGTTATCAGGAAATGAAGTAACCCAAAGAAAATGTGATACACGTACCTGTAGCAAAAGAAAACAAATCTTTACTCCAGAAAAAAAAACTGTCTATGTTAGCAATCCCTTAAAAAACAAATTCATCCAGCAACTACACGGAATAGAGTAGTTCCACTGTCTGTCAGCATCGTGTTTTTATTGGCAAGAGAAGCAGAGATGAAAACAGCTAATGCATAGGTAATGGTTGGGGGCGTTCTTTGGGCAAAAGGACTGGGGAAGGCGGTTTATGGGCAGTCCTTGGGCAGCAGCTGAGGAAAAGGTGAATAATAACAAAGGGCGTTATTAGCAAATGGTTCAAATGCCCATGTATTCTATACAGTTCTGCGAGACCTTTTTATGCTTAAAGATGGCTCACAGTACCAGAGCTGTAAGAACGGGTAATAAAAAACACAGTCAAACTCATGATTTACCCTAGCAGAATGGATATGCTACAATACTACATTCAAAAGATGGGGAGAAAAAACACTTCAGAAATGAGAAAACAAGTGCAGTAGTACGTAGTGGTCCTTTAATGCATGCGCGGTACAAGTCAGTGTGGTGTTTGTTTAGAGTGTTATGAAGTTTCAGAGTGTTTCTGCTGCCAGGTTACAAATGTGTGCTGCCAGGTTACAAATGTGTATTTTATGTAATTGTGCCAATAGCTGAGTATGAGTTTTGGGGTTGTGAACATGATCACATTTATTCAATTTCATTTGTCTCAATTAGTTTGTCACACAGTTACGTCTTCTACAGTATTATATTTTGCCTCAGTTAGTTTTTTAGTCAGTTATCTGACCTATATCCACATAAAAAATAAGTTATGTCTTACCATAACATTCCATCTGTGTTGTTCATCTTCTTTCATTCATCACTGATGGGTTCGGTTCTGAGCCCTCGTAACCGAGTCAGCCTTTTTACCAAGCTCACACCAGCCAAAAGAACTCTCGAGCTAAGTCTCTACTCAGAATGCCCTTCTCCCTGTTACCTCAGATCGAGTTTGCTAGAGAGAAAGAAGTAAAGCCAAGGCCACTTCTGCGTAAGTACCCTAAGGCACCACTTGACTGAGCTTTAACTTTTGGCATATGTTCATTATTGAGGGAATAGATGAAACGTATGCAGTCCCTTAGCCATCTTGATAATGTAACCTTGGAAACACCCTCTCCCATTCTGGGCCAAGAAAAGGAGATGAAAAGCTGTTCAGATTTACAGATAGGTTTGGTCCTGTCTAGGCAAAATCTCAATTGTCTATGTATGTCTAAGGAGTGAAGGCAATACTCTCCTCTATTGGCAAAAATCGGAAAGAACACTACTAAGTCAATGGTCGGGTTAATGGAAAATTCAGAAACAACTATGGGAAGAAAGGATGCATTCGTCCGAAGTGATACTCTGCCTTTATGAAAGACCAGATAGGTCCTCTTGATACACAATGCTGTGGGGGCGGTAAGGAGCCAGTCGTCCAGATATGGAAACACCTGGAATCCTTTTAGTCTCAAGTGAGCTGTTACCACTGTCATGCATTTCGTGAATACTCTGGGGGGATGTAGAGAGACCGAATGGCAGGGCACAGAACTGATAATGACTGGCTCCTAGCCGGAAGTGAAGCAGACTCCTGGAGCATTTGTCTATCCCGGAGATCTACAGAACACATCCAATCGGCTTCTCTTAAAAAAGGGAGAGAATGGACTGAACCGTGACCATCTGGAATTTGGTTTGGTTGACAGACTTGTTTAAGCTGCTGAGATCCAAAATAGGTCTCCAGTCCCCTGTCTTTTTTGGCACCAAAAAGAATCTCGAGTAAAATCTGGATATGCATTGGTCTGGTGGGACTGGTTGGATGACTCTTTTTTGAGACAGCTTTATAATCTCTGAAGCTGCTTCTTCCCTTTGACTGGGTAGAACATCGGGAAGTTTTTTTGGAAAATTGGGCTGATAAGAAAGGGGAATGGTGTAACCTCTAGTGATGACACTCTGTACCCAATGGTCAGCGGTGATAGATTACCAGGCAGCTTGGTGCACTGAGAAATTACCTCCAACTGCTTCCGCAGATAAGCAATCGGGCTGCTCCTTAGGAGCCCTAAATAAGGCTGTCCAGAGAAAAAATCCATACAGCCTTGGTTACGAGGACCTCCTCTGCCTCTATAGGGGTGTCTTCCGGAATTGTTACCCCCCTCTGCCTCTGGGGGAATCATCACCACGTGCGGCATGGAAAAGACCCTGAGATTTCTTATGCCACATTTTTCCACTCCTCTGATTCCTGGAGATGGTACACTGAGGGTTGGAAAACCATAGGCCTATGATAGACAGGGTCTTTCCATCTTGCTCACACCTGGCTAGTGTGTCCTTCACTTTGGAGCCAAAAAGGGATGAAGCTTCGATGGGAGCATTCAGAAAGGAAGACCTGAAAGGATCCATGAGGTCACAAATGTACATCTAGGCATGATGCCTCATAACAATGCCCAAACCTGCTGCCCTAGCCGCCCCTTCGGTCGCATGTGACAGCAACCTTATGAACGAGTTGGATATTGATTCCAGGGTTGCGAGCTGCGAGGCCACTTTCTCCCTGACCTCATCAGACAACCACCCTGCAAGCATCCCAGAGAGTTTGGAGATCAAATCCCTCTGGAGCCTCGTAAAATGTCCCAAATAATTCAGGGACCAAATAGCAAAGGTCCCTGATGCAAAAACATTCTTCCTAAGTCTGTCCACCGCCTGGGACTCCCTGTTGGGCAGGTGGACAGCAGGACTTTCCTCAGCCATGTCCTTTTTCATGGCCACCATCATAGCATCAGCTGGTAACCCTTTGAACCAATGTGGGTTCTCCTCGGGAGGGGAAAGAATTTTGCCTGTCTAGTTCCGACAGGCTCCTGGTGGATCTAGTGGATACTCCAGATGGGGAGTCAGGATGTTTGATGAAGGGGCTATATGCTTGGCCCAGAAACAGACCTATGGAAAGAGAGTATCAGGTCTGTGGTGCAAAGTCTGCCAGCACCAAAGTCTCTAGTTTCGAGACCGGCAGAAAAGGGGTGAAATCCAGTGATGTTGGTACAGTGCTAAGTGCCTAAGTGGCACTCGGAGCCAAGACGGTTGGTTCCAAAATGGAAGCTAATGAAGAAGTCGAAGGTGTGCCCTAAGCCGAAGTGGCGACTGGTGCTGAAGTCAAAATAGGAGTAGTAAGGTCTATAATCGGTGCCAGAGGCAGGGCCATTGCTGAAAAGGTGCCGGTATAGAAGGTTTTGAGATGGTCAGAGCCGAGGAAGATGGAGCTGTAGAGGCAGATTTATGCTCTGAAGATAACTTTGGGATCTTTGATTTCCCAGGCTTGCTCTGATCACCCAATGGTGAAGAAGGAACAGAGTGGGATCTCTTTTTGTCCTTAGTAGGAGGGGTTGAGACCTCCATTGCAGAAAAGGGAAGGGAGACTTGAGTAACCCTTTCAGAAAGAGTTTATATTTGTTCTTATTAAGAGTGCGTTGACTGAAATTCTGACAAATGCCACATGGAGGCTGCACCAAAAGGTGGAGCACTTCCGTACAGTATACACAGTCATCGTGAGAATCACTATTAGGTAACTTGCCCTTACATGAAGTACAATGCTTAAAACCTGAAGTACCCTTCTTATCCGACATTTTGATAGAAAAGACACCACAAGTCAACTACATAATCCAATTAGAATAAAGTCAACTCCATTCAAAACAGTCAGAAAAATAACAATACACTGATATGTAGAGGAAATAAGGGAAATACCTGAACACAGGTCAAAGCTAATAGTTTAAACAGGAGAGAGAATACCAACTATGGTATTGATGAAATACCACAAGGGTAAGGGAGGAAAGGCCGTACCAACGATGGTACTTGAAAGTTTACCAATGGTAACAATGGGTAGAGAGGAAAAAACAAGGTTAGACAGAAGAAAAGACACTGGAAATACTAATCACTTAACAAAATACGAAGATTTCCAAAAATCTTTACACAAATATCAAAAAAGTTCCACTTAGCTGAGAGCTCAGCTGAAACGCAGCTTTACGGCTATGCAGCAAATGAGATCTGAGGTAAGAGAGAGAATGGCATTCTGGGTAGAGATTTAGCGCAAGAGTATTTTTGGCTGGGTGAGCTCAAAACCGAACCCATCAGTGATGACTGGAAAGAACAGTAACAGCATCAGATAAATATATATGAAAGATTGTCGATGAAAATTGTGTGTATGTGCATTTGAGTGGTAAATAAACAAAGTGAAGGTTCTGTGTGTGTGTGAGCCTTGCAGTGTATAAATGCGAGATCAGTGTCAGTTCTTGATTGATGTCTCACAAAGGGGTTTCCAATGAGAGTGAGTATGCATTAGGGTTCAGCTCTGGGCCCACTGCTTTTCATACTGGTGATGAACTACATTAGCAAACAGGTCAGAGGGGACAGATCAAAAAAGTTGCTATATGCAGACACTGTCTAGCTAATTGGTGGGAGGAGCTGAGAAATAGCATTCCTAAGTTAAATGGAAGTATTTAGAGGCATCTTTATTTAGCTGTAGTGCTGTTTGAATTGCTGTTCTCTGCCTGACTATTACTGATCTCTAGATTTGATTTTGGAATGAAGTTATTCATTTAAGGTTTGTTTACTTTTATTTTTTTATCTTTTCTTCTTCTGTTTCCTCCCTTTCCACTTACTAAAAAAACTGCACTTTATTCAGCTGCTTTTACTGTATCTGTGCTTCTTCCTACTTTATTACTTTACGTAGCCTTTTGTTGCAAGTATTTAAAGTGTTCAGTTGCATTTAATTTGCTGCATTTATTACTGCTTGTTAGTAGCCTGATTACAAATTAACTGTTATTCTAAGACTCTTAGTTTTGATTTAAGCACTTGGCTTCAAACTAGTTATCTTACATAAGGAAGGTTGGTGGGCTACACTCTTGTAACAGGAAAGGATATCCAACACCCTTCTAAGCTTGGAATTGCTGGTTGAAGGCTTACTGTGGGTGTTATTCTAAAAGTATATTAGTTCTGGTTTAAGCATTTTGGCTCCAAACCAGTTATTTTACATTAAGGTTTGTGTTTTACACTCTTGTGGGAGAAGGGCTAGACTCTTCCATTCAGAGCTGTGAATTGCTGGTGAAGGCTTATTGTGCCTGCTATTCTAAGTGTCTTTGTTCTGATTTAAGCACTTGGGCTTCATACCAGTCATTTTGGATTAAGAAGGTTTGTGGTCTACACTCTTGTGGCAGGAGAGGATAGCCTATGCCCTTCTGTGTTGGCAATTGCTGATTGAAGGCTTATTGTGTCTGTTATTCTAAAAGTGCATTGTTTCTGTGGTTTAAGCACTTGGGCTCCAAAACAGTTATTTTACATTAAGAAGGTTTGTGGTTTATACTGTTGTGGGAGAAGAGGGTAGCCTCAACCCTTCTAAGTTGGGAATTGCTGGTGAAGGCTTATTGTGCCTGTTATTCTAAGCATCTTTATTCTGGTATAAGCATTTGGGCTCCAAACTAGTTATTTTATGTTAATAAGGGTTGTGGTCTACACTCTTGTAGCATTACTCTCCATACATATATTTTTTAAAACTACTTATGTACCTCCCTTGACTATATGAAGCAAGACATGATAGACCTCGTTGATTATATGCCTAAGGCAGGTATGAGCCTAGCACCGAGAAGCATACTTACTACCTTCTCCAAGGATGATGCCATGTTACCAACAAAAAAAAAATGACTGATTTTAACAACCAGCTTAGCTTCTGGTGTCAGTCCAAGAAGATAGAATATCTGATGGCCTGGGAGGAGATGGCTGACAGACCACTCTGCTTTGCTAGGGACAGTCTGCACTTATCGCCTCTAGGCTTTTGGATACTGGTAAAGACCATTTCCACCTCCCTAGTGCCTTTTTTTAGGCAATGCCAAACTGATAAACCTACCAGCTTAACTGAACCTATGAAGGAATATTTGAAGGTGGGACTGCTCAATGCTATTTTAAGGCCAGCCTGAATGTACTCACATGTGCTCTGAGGGGACCACTTCTGAATCTCGAAATACTGAAATATCGCATTTCAGTAGCTTGAAACCAGAATGCTGAAAGTGCAGTTGTTTGAAAAGTACAGTTTTGTACCTACCATAAATGTAGATGTTCGAAGATCCACATTGCTGCAGTCCTTACACTTGGGTAGTCCGCTGTCCTCGGTCGGCCCGAATATCAAAGTATAAGGCTGACGTCGGTCAAGGCGCATTTGACTGACATCAGGACGTCAGGGTACAAATGCGCATGACCGACGTCATATCCTCAGTCTTTTCTTGCCCCAGATGTCAGAAGACCCTAAAAATAAAGGTCAAAACCAAAAGACAGCAAACAAACAACCAACCATCCTAGCACTAAAAATATGTACAATATATACAATATACATCATATTGACAACCCAACCCACACAACCGCCTCTAACTACAGAGGGGAAGGAGGGAGGGTAAATTGGACTGCAGCAATGTGGCTCTTCGAACATCTACATTTATGGTAGGTACAAAACTGTACTATGTTCTTCATCTCACATTGCTGCAGTCCTTACACTTGGGTAGAATCCCAAAGCAGAGGTAAGGGAGGATGGCCAAACTATAAGGAAGCAGGAGCTGCCAAAATGCCCTGCAAAACAGCAGTGGCAAAACCAGCCCTGGATTTAGAGTAAAGTGGTAGGTGATAATGCCTAGATAAAGTATGCACTGAACTCCAAGTAGCTGCCTCCAAAATATCCTTAGTTGCCACCCCCCTCAAAAAAGCTGTCGAAGTGGCAGTAGCCCTAGTGGAATGAGGCCTAATCCCAGCTGGAATCTCCTTGCCATGATGGGAATAACAGAAAGCAATGCAAAACCCAATCCACTTAGAAATTGTTTGTGTTGACACAGGCTTGCCCTGAGAACTCAAAGCAAAAGAAACAAATAACTGCTGAGACTGCCTGAACCCTTTAGTTCTGTCCAAATAATATCGCAACTGCCTGTGTACATCTAAAGTGTGCAAAATATTTTCCCCTTTATTTTGGGGATTTGCATAAAAAGTAGGCAAATGAATAGTTTGGTTTAAAGCCACACTAGAAACCACTTTAGGCATAAAGGAAGGATTAGTACGTAAAGATACCCTATCCTTATGGAAAATTAAGAAAGGCTCAACTGCCATAAGGGCCTGCAACTCAGAAACCCTTCTTGCAGAGGTAATAGCCAACAAAAAAGCAGTCTTCCATGATAAAAACTTTAATTCAGTAGTAGCTGCAGGCTCAAAAGGTTGTAGAGTGAGTTTCTCCAACACAAAATTGAGATCCCAAGCAGGAGTAGGAGCTCTTCATGGGGTCTTATATTCTTTGCCCCTCTAAGAAATTGCTTGAACAAAGGATGAGAAAACAATGGTGGGTCACAATCATAGTGAGCCGAAATTGCTGCAGCATGAACCTTAATAGAAGAGAAGGACAAACCTTTGTCCAGTAACTCAGTAAGATATTGAAGAGCCACACTTAAATTAGGCTCAGAAACATCAAAATCCTTTGCTGCACTCCAAAATAAAAATCTCTTCCATTTATCTGCGTACACTTTCCTTGTACTAGGCCTTCTAGCTTCCAAAATAACATTCAAAACTTGCTGTGGAAGTGGAGGCCCATTATGGTTCAAAACAGAATATGCCAGGCTGTTAGGTGCAGAGAGTGAAGCTTGACATTGAGCAAATGACTGTCCTCCTGAGACAACAGGTGTGGAATCGAAGGCAAAGGCCATGGAGGCTTCCGTACCAGGCTTCTCTGTAATGGGTACCAATGCTGTTGAGGCCAATCTGGAGCTATCAAAATCATCCTTGGCTTGTCTTGTCTGGCCTTTAGTAGTACCTTTGGGAGGAGAGGCAGAGGCGGAAAGGCATACACATGAAGATTGCTCCAATTGAAAGAAAGAGCATCCACTTTCCAAGCTGTGGGATGAAACCTTTTTGTGCAAAACTTTGGCAGCTGGTGGTTTAGTGGAGAAGCGAACAGATCTATGTCTGGAGTTCCCCATGACACTGTCAATTTCTGAAATACATGAGGATCCAATTTCCACTCGTGGGGATCCATAATTTGTCTGCTCAACACATCTGCTAAGGAGTTCTGTGCTCCCGGCAGAAACCTTGCCTGAAGATTTAGCTGTAAACTGAGAGCCGTCTCCCACAAAATCATTGCTTGCCTGCATAGAGGATAAGAATGTGTTCCGCCTTGCTTGTTGATGTACCACATGACAGTTGTGTTGTCTGTTAGAATCAACACCTGCCCTGGAAGAAGTAAATCCTTGAAAGCTATTAATGCAAACTGGACTGCTAACATCTCTTTCAGGTTGATATGTAGATGTTGTAGTCTGGCAGGCCACTTGTCTTGTATCCACTTTCCATTCAGATGAGCTCCCCAAGCTTTGTCTGAGGCATCTGTCGTTAGAATCTGACTCGCCTCTGGCCGGGTCACAGAGAGTCCCTTGTTTAGGTGACATTCCTGAGCCCACCACAACAATTCCTTTTGAATGCAAGGTATTATTTGAATGACAGTGTCCAAATCCTGGCAGTGCTGTGTCCATACATTTTGAGATACCATTGTAACTTCCTCATATGCAGTTTGGCATTGGGAAGCACCAGAATACAAGATGCCATGAACCCCAAGGCTTGAAGGACTGTCCTTGCAGTCAGCCTGGACTGATGAGACAACTGATGAAAGTAAAGGGAAAGATTCTTTTGTTTGTCCGGGGTCAAAAGGCCATCTGGGATGCTGTATTCAGTCTCACACCCAGAAAGCACATGTCCTGAGAGGGTACTAGACTGGACTTTATTTCGTTCACAGAATACCCCAGGCATCTTAGCACTGCTATCACATAATCCAAATGATGAAGAAGCTCGTCCCTTCCTTGAGCCAGAATCAGGCAATCGTCCAAATAAGGATAGATCTGTATTCCTTTTAACCTGAGGAAAGCTATCACTGGAGCCAGAACTTTCGTGAACACTCTGGGCGCAGTAGATAAGCCAAAGGGCAATGCAGAGAACTGATAATGAGAAGTCCCAGCTCGAAAACGCAGATACTTCCTGCAACTCAGTCTGATAGGAACATGAAGATAAGCCTCCTTGAGATCCAAAGTTACCATCCAATGATCTTTGCCCAGCAGAGGTAAAAGCTGCTGTAACGTCAACATTTTGAACTTGGGAATGTCCAGATAAGTGTTGAGGATAGATAAGTCCAAAATTGGTCTCCACGTGTTCCCTTTCTTTGGTACTAGGAACAGGCGAGAATAAAATCCTAGGCCCACTTCTGGCATAGGGACCGGCTGTATGGCCCCTATTTGGAGTAACAGAGAAATTTGCTTGTGAGCCTCTAATCTTTGTTGAGGAGGAACGTCTGGCATGCCTTTGAAAGGAGGCAAGGTATGGAAATAAAACCTGTAACCGTGGTGAATGATATCCAATACCCATCTGTCTTGGGTAATTAAACTCCAATTTTCTTTGAAAAGTGCTAACCTTCCTCGCAAAGGTGCTGCCAGACGAGAAGGCTCTGGCAGCTGAAAAGGTAGGTCATTGGGTCTGTTTACGAAAGGACTGACCCCTGCCCTCACCCGAAGACTGTGCACGAGAACTCCCTGTTCTAGGCCTGAAAGAGCCCTGAGCTCTGCCCCTACCACGTCTAGATCTACCCCTAGACTGGGAATCATAAGAAGGATACGTCCACCCCTTAGTAGGCCAATTTCTACTAAACTTTGGAGGCTGAACCTGCAAAAAATCTTTAACAGTCTGCATAGACTTAGCCTTGTCTTCCATTTTCTTTAAAACTGCCTCAACAGGAGAACCAAACAACACATCAGATTGTAAAGGAGCATCTAAAATCCTTGTTTTAACATGGTCAGATAAATTCTGATCCCTCAGCCAGGCGTGCCTGCGAAGAACTGACCCAGTGGCAGCCACCCTAGACGAGGCTTGTACAGCATCAAAACCACATTGCAAAGAATGCTTACCCACCTGTTCAGAAACATGTACTAAATCTTGTAACTCTTTACAATCAATACCTTCCGCCAGAGCATCAACCTTAGACTTCAATTGTGAAAGGAGATAGTTTTGGTATTTCAACATGTGAAACTGGCAATTCAAAGCCCTCATAGCTAGAGTGGAAGAAGTATAAACTTTCTTTCCCCATCTATCCAAGGCCCTGGCCTCTTTATCTGTAGGAACCGGATTCTTGACAACAGAAGCCTTAACACCTTTAGGCCCCTGACTAACAGTTTCTGGGTCTGCCCTAGGACTCTTAAAAGATACTTATGAGCTTCAGGCACCCTGTAATACCTATCCGGTTTAACAGGAGCAGGAGGCAAAGAATCAGGATTAAGAGAAGCCTCTGTAAAACATCTTCCACCACATCCAAAACAGGAGGTATAGCCAAAGGCCTATGCTGGGGTAAAAACAAAAATTCCCTAAGCCTTTTCCTGGAATCAGAGAAGTCCTGAGCTTCCCACTTAAAATGCTCCCTCATGGAATGAAGAGTTTCTGAAAAAGAAAAATCCTCAGGAGGAGAAGCAGAAGGAGTAGAGTCATCCACATCAGAATCAGAATAAGGGGAATACTCCTGCAAGTCTTCAGCCGAAGACTCTGAAACATCCGAAGCCTGCTCAAAACTCCCTAGCTCAGGCTCCACCCTAGGTCTCTTATCAGGAGGGGGCAAAGAACCCCTAATCAAAGTAATCAAATCTTCTGCCATCTTAAGCATATGCTTCTTGGGCACAGTTCCTGAAGAACTAGGGGTGACACCAACTGAAGCTAAACCTGGCCTGCCTCTGGGAGAAGCCTTGGAAACAGAAGGAGAGGGCCTAACCACCTAGGAAGGGAGGGGAGTATAGTAACCTGAGAAGCCCCATCAGCCTGCCCTGCCTCCTGAGAGGCCACATCCTGCAATAACAAAGTCTCTCCCTGGGATCCCAAAGAAACCTCCGGTGGAACCACCGGCTCCACCGACACCTCTAAAGAACCGGCGTCCAGTACGGACGGTTCTTCTAGCCTAGGCTTAACTGCTTTGTCCTTGCGCTTCTTCGAAGAAGCGGGCGTCGGAGCATCCGACGGCATTTTATAATTGCACCGCTTCCCGAAGACTAACCTGGCACAATCTAACCTTCTCTTTATAGTGCGCTTATTGAATCTAGCACAAGAGCGACACCCAACAACGTCGTGCTCAGGCCCTAAACAAGGAATACACAAAGTATGATAGTCTCTATGCGGTATCTGTTTCCCACAAGAAATACAATTATTCACTTTTTCTGACATCCGGTAAACCACTGAGGCAAGAAAAAACTAAAATATTCCCCAACGGGGTACTTAGCCAACTTTGACTCGGTCTGAAACTCCGAAATCGAAAAATTTCAGAACGCCAACCGGCACTTGCAATGCTGCTTCTGCATCGGACCATGTGGCAAAAAAGACTGAGGATATGACGTCGGTCATGCGCATTTGTACCCTGACGTCCTGATGTCAGTCAAATGCGCCTTGACCGACGTCAGCCTTATACTTTGATATTCGGGCCGACCGAGGACAGCGGACTACCCAAGTGTAAGGACTGCAGCAATGTGAGATGAAGAACATCAGCATATTGTCGAATCTGAGTTTGCCACATGTGCAGTGGTTATTGTGTGGTCTGTTTTCTTAGTGTGCTGTCCCTTTAAGGTTTAGTGGCTTCTGGGATGTGAACTTGGCGGCTGATGTGTGGTTACGTTCAGAGATTCAGGTAGGTTTGTAGTTTGTCAGGGTTTTGGGTAGGAATGTAGCTTTATTTAGTGTTTTGGGTAGTTTTAGGAGTAGGTTAGGGTAGGTAGGTGAGAGAGTGTGTGTGTGAGTGTGTGTGCGTGTGCGTGTGTGTGGGTGTGTGTGTGTGTAAGTGCTGAGAGTGGTGATTTTTGTACATGTGTAGTGTGTGTGTTTCTCGTGTGTAATGGGAGTGTAGGGCACATAAAAGTAGGTTTGTTGTTTTTTTCATGTTAGTGTGATTTTTAGAGTTGGTATATATAAGTAGCGAGAATGTGGGAATGCAGGGGGGCTTGTCCCCCTGCTTAAACATATGACAGTTTATGGTGTTTTGAGTTTGTTTTTTTTTTCTTTTTATGTCAGGGGAGGGTTCGATCTTAAGTTGTATTGTTTTTTTCGATATTTTGAACATCAGTATTTTCAATTTTCATTTTTCTGGACTTTTAGCATTCTGGTCTTGAAGATACTGAAGTTCGATATTTCAATATTTTGAGATTCGGAAGTGGACCTGCTCTGAGTACCTGCTTATGGGTGTGTTTCCCATTAGGTTTAACAATCCCTCAGCACAACCATTGCTTTAACCTTGTTTTCAGAACTAATGTCAAAGCTACTTTATCATGTAATTAAGTCATACAGCAGCTAACATATAAGCAATCACTACTGAAGTCACCTGTTGCAAATTGATGTCTAAGCTCTACAAATTCTTCTGGAGTGTGATGTTGCTCAGTCTCTTCACTTTTGCTTATATTGTGCACATTAAGGTGTCTGGACATGGTGAGTATGAAAATGAGGACTCAACTAATTGCTGTCTCTCATTCACTGACTTTACACATTGTGCTGACTGTCCAAACTTCGTACTAAATTATACACAGCCTCATGCATATATCTAGACACCAGTGGGCAGCACTGCACATGGCCAGTTTATCCTGTAGCTCTGGAAAGTATATGTGATTCCACATCTAACCTACTGGAAATTGAGTTGCTGTACTGCATGCTATATTACTATCATATAAGCAGAGACAACACAGCCATGTTTTACACCTTAATATCCAATGTTCAGTGCAATGCGGTACATATTTGGCTGTCCCACCCAGAATCACACAATTGAATTACCTCATGTTGCACGTCAGTTGGCAAAATACAGGTATGACCATGAGGTACTAGTCATACTTCCCTGTGAAGTCTATATCAACAAGCATGACTTTTGAGGGTAAAGGAACTGCACCATTCAGGGTCCAGGGGTGGTGTATGGAGGAATCAAAAACATTCATGTACCTCCTCCACAATGACCACAGCCAAAGTCTATTAGAAATGTATGAGGGCCCACATTGTAAATCCAAAGACTGGAATGCTGTGGCAAAGGTTGTCACAACTGTGATGGGCATAGTGTACACAGGTGAGCAATGCCACCTTCATTATAGTGACATGAGGAATGTCATCCCAATCTGCTTGGCTGGTAGAAGGCCAAGGTTAAGTAACCTTTGTCTTACCTACACATACAAACTGTCAGTATGTGTCATCAACAAGTCTGACATGGTCCTGTTTCTCTCTCTCTACAGTCCAAGAAGTTATTGCAGAGAGTAACAGCTGCACAGGAGGAGGCTAGAGCAACTTATCAAGGCATCAGAGTGAATACACTTGCTTCATTCCATACAGATTTAAATGTTGACCAACTGCGAACATAAAATTAACTAACTACAAAATGGCAAAAAATTAATTAAACACAACGTCTTTCTCACAAGAAGAAGGTTTATTCCCTTGGCACCTCTGCAAGAGCCTTCCAGGGAGGATAAAACACAAAAACAACACATGTTATTTATGCACATTTTTAAGGAAATTATGTCATTAATCAACCAAAAACAACTCCAGTTACAATCTTGGTTCAAACCAAAGAAAGCAATGTACTAAAATTTAAAGTACAGATACTCTCCTTGTACAGGATAATTTTAACAGTCCTATCATGTCTGGCATTCCAATTAACTTATTCAATAGTAGAAATTTTTAAAGCATCTGCATGATTCCTATGAAACTCAATAAAATGTGCAATAAATGGGTTAACATTTTCACCTAAACTGATATTCTAACGTTATTTTATTCTTATCACACATGTTCTTTTAGTTTCACCAAAATAAAATAAATCATAGGAGCACTTAATAACATAAATTACTACATGGTTATTACAATTAAAGTATCCATTAACCTGAAATGGTATACCATTCATTTTATCAAACTTAAGATTAAATAAAGTTAAAACGGTACAATCACCACAGGGGCAGTGCCCCTGGGTCAACTCCATAGTCACATTAAATATAAGCTTGACAAAATAGAACAAATAATACTCCCAGTGTTTTGGCCGACTGAAAATAAAACCGTATGACTATTAGGCAGAATATTACCAAGATCTGTATACATTTTTAAAATAGTCAAACAAAATTAATTTCATTTAACATAAAAGCTGTGAAACAAAATTAATCTGCTGTGTGTCATTTTGCTTTGAGATTTAATAAGTAGCCAAAAATTGTCTTAACATGTCTTAGTATCCAAATAATTGGGATCTAGAAGTAGTAAATGCGTCCAAATATGCTGTAGCAACATAATTCATAGACTAAACCAGTTTTTTATTCATGTGAAACAATTTAAACAATTCTGACAAAAATACTTTTCCTATCTGGAGGCAATCTTCTAACTCAAAAATTTACTTTTGGGCAAGGAAAAAAAATAAATGACTTGGATGAATTCATACCATATAAATAATTCCATAGAACAAATGAAATAAAAGCTTACTAACAATTCACATATCTACACTACCAATTAATGTAATACCAAGAAAATTAATCACATTAGATAAACATAATATGTAATTCTGATTTCAAATCTATTCCTATTAAGTGCATTAACAAATTCAGGAACACAAGTGAAATCCCCATTACAAATGAAAATCAGATCATCAGGAAAACATAAATAATGTAACACTTGATTAGTAAAAATTAATTTAGGTATAAATATTCTTTTTCAAGCAAACCTCTGAATACGCAAACATGCATAGGCTGGTGCAAAGGAAACTCCCATATCTGTATCCATAAGTTGGCAAAAAAAAAATATTAAACATTAAAAGATATTTTGCAAACAAAATCAATCAATATTCCAATAGAAAATCGAGTCCAATAAAAACTGTAATATCAGCTAAAATGTTAATCTGTCTCAAGTCCAAACCTCTATCCACTGCTAGTGTACAGGCTCATAACATCTACAGTTAGCCAATGCATATCCTTGGTTTATATCAAACTCAAATGTTTATTTAACAAACGAGTAGTATCTTTAATAAAAGAAGGAATCCCCTTCACATAATTGCTAATAATTTTCCCCAAATGTTCAAAAATTGTATCATAACCAGAAATAACAGGTCTACCAGACAGATCAAGCAAAGTTTTATATGTTTTAGGTAACTAGAAAATAAAGCTATTTTAGCAGAAATATTTAAAAAAATTCAATGTCTTTCTCAGTTAAATATCCAAATCTAACACTTTTACCTAACATAGCAATCCTTAATCATCTGTTCCTAATTCGCCATTATTTCTAATTCATAGGTAGAAGAACAATTAATATGCTCCAAACACTTTTTAAAATACTGATAAAGATTTAAACCAACTACTTTCTTACCCTCTTTGGCCTGTTTTACAACTACTTTCTTGTTTTGACTAAGCCATTTTAATGAAAATCATTTTTCTTTAGTCAAATTGTAGGTACCATCCTTCTTAATTAAACCTGGCAAAAATACACACCTAATTCATTATCAACAGCATAGGAAAATACCTTAATATGCTCATTAACATATGGAGGAATGAATTCACTTATTACCTTAACACTGTCTGTATCGAACAAACTATAAGCATTAGACTCAAATTCTTCAACAAAACAGGAATAAAAAGATTCATTAATAGAACCATTAGAGTCATTACCTTCATCAACATCAGTGGACAAAAATTTATCATTATCCTTGTAAAAAAATAATGCAAGAGTTGCAAACTACAATGCAATTTAAAACATACACAAATAGTTCTTAGGAAAACAGATGAACTTAATTCCCAAATCCAAAACTTCCATCTCCATCATAGATAAAGGAATGCCAGATATTAACTACACTGCCTGTGAAATTATTTTATCTGTCAACATTCAATAAAATGTCAAAGTTTAAGTCAGTGTGAGAGAAAAACATATTAATTGATATCAGAAGCAAATTAACCTTTTTAATCTTCTACTGTTTCTTTTGTGAGATATATGCTCCTCTGTCCCTAAAGCAAATCACATATGGATGAAGTAGCCATTATGTCCATTACCCCAAGAGGTGCGACAATTATCTCTGCCACTGTCTCTACAGTTCATTGCCAGATCTGATGTGTTGGGAATTACATTAATGCTGTGAGAAGAACCCCATGAGAAAGAGGAAGAGGCAAACACTGACATTTGCATAGGTACGACCAGAACAATTGTAACGTTTCCATGTTGGAATGAGACTTGTGAGTCTTTCGTCAAAGTCAAGCTTTAATCTGCCAGTGAATAAGTTTGATCTAGTACTGGCAATTCAAATGGAGGTTTCAGTGGGATTATAGAAGTAGGTGAACACATTAAGGCATTACCTCTGGGACTGCATGTGCTAATGTCTGTGGATTCATTTCCCACTGCTGTATGTATACTGAGCCTTCACTAGTAATTTGTGGTTTGTCTTTGTTGTTGTTTCAAGTGCAGTATCTATAACGTTGTTAGAATGAGCTGCATTTTGTCACTGTATTTCTTCTTTTATTTCCCCTACCCTCTTTCTCACTGTCCTTTGCTTTTCACATATTTATTTTATTTGATAGCTTGTTTTTCTCCATTTATGTTAAAATTATTTGCAGGAGCAACATCTAGATCTGCACTCTTTCCTCCAGTAAGGGCTATCAGCCTCCCACATGTGACAAAGCCATGAACTAAATCTCAGCGCAGTCTGCCATTTTAACATATATATCTACATTGCTTACAAAACCCACAAGCAAAAGTGTCAGTCCCTCTCACACCAAGAGCTCTTGTTATTCATGTTTCATTTGTATTTCTATAAAACATACCTGGAAGGTTAACATTTCTTTTACAAGCAAAGTAATCTTTGTCGTCACCTGCATGATTCAGTATTTCAACATTTCTTAGGAAAATTTTCCATTTGTCACTTAAAATTCTCTTTATGTTTTAGCTATCTACTGAGAATTCCAAGCTAAATAAAGTATTTACACTGGGTTTACCTGAAAGTAATGAAAGACAGTGTCAAATACCACTATACTGAGACAACATCACCAAATTCCCTAAACATTGAACACACAAAACAGCAAAAACTAACCCCAGGAAGAGAACCAGTTGGCCACCATGGTGAACCTTGCCCTTTCCCCACTGTAGTGCAACCTTGGATTTGGCATATTTATTTAGGGGGAGTGTAGGGGGCACAGCAGTTTGGTGGGTTTTATTTGCTGCATTGTTTGCTTTGCTGTCCTAGTGGCCAACTGGTTCTCTTTCCAGGGTTACTTTTCGCTGTTCTGTTTGTTCAATGTTTAGAAGTTTCAGCAATGTCATCTCGATAAAGTGGTCTTTGATGGTGTCAGTGTCATCCTTTGATACTTTGAAGTACACCCATTTACACCACACAATTCTCTCTCTCTCTGTCTTCTTTGTTCTGAGTGTTAGTTATATATTGCAGCATATGTTGTGTCTTTTATCTCCTTGATTTATGTTGGCATTCATAATCCCTATCTAGAAACATTTCTTCAGTAGTTCAGTGATAAACACTGTGCCTTCTGTTGTTAATCTTGACACCCATATGTTTAATAGGTTGCCCTGGATGCAAGCTGTCAAGGCGTGTGATTGGCAGGCGCTGATGGTGCATGAGTGCAGTACCAGCATTGATCTATGAAGCTGCAAGGATACTGCAGTTGCAGTCATAGCTGAAGTGCTCAATGAGTCTGTGTCTAGTAGTAACATAGCAAGCAGCTCAGATTGCTACAATTACATGACAGCAGAAGAGCTCTTTTTTTTCTTTCACCTTTGGGAAGAATGTTTGTGTTTTGTTTTTTGGGAGCACCAGTATGGGGAACTGTACAGGGCACAAGATGGCATAAGCATTTTTTTAGTCCAGATGTGGAGACATTAATGAGATTTAAAGAAGTGTAAATGAGAAATAATAGATTTTGAAAGTGGGTAGCACCTGCTTGACAGAACTGACAAAGAAGTGAAAGAACATGGGCATAGACCTGTGTCTGTCTTAACACACATTTTAATAACATACTAGACTATAATAAACCTCAAAGCTAAGATGCTTTTGTTGGTTCTGGTATATGTAGAGAAAAGGGACTCTATAAAGTTTAACTTGTATAGAGACTTGCCAGCCTGGTAAGCTCAATTTCCATAATTATGGAAAATCCGTCACCAGCATTATGGTGAACAAATGTCTACAACCATACAGATGTTATTTAGCATGCATTCTGTGGGAGAAGTCAACTGTGTACAATTAACTTGCCTTACTGGGATTATGTTGCATGCAGTGGATCTGGGGATGCAAGTGGATGTCACTTCCATTGTTCAGTGCAGTGACTTTGACATGATGAACCATATTATTCTAAAATAAAATAAATACTCATATTTAGGCTTGACTATCCTTTTATTAAATGAATAATGAACAGCCTGGCTAAAAGACAATGTGGGCAATTAATTTCAAGGATGAGATGCGAGAATCCAGACCAGGGCATTAGGGAGTCTCAAAGTTCTAAAACAGGCTTATAACTATGTAATTTACAAGTGAGTACTATGACAGTCCCAGAAGAAAGAGTCATTGGTAGATATGCTGACAACATGAAACTGGCAACCATGTACTATAAAATGGGCTAGACACATTAAATTTAAAGACATCTAAGAACAACTTGAAAGTTAATCCCTCCAAAAAAACTTTCATAAGATTTACAAGCCAAAACTTTCTTTGCAGTAATATACTAATGGTAGAAACTTAAAAGCTAGAAGGACTAACTCTCATTTAACTTTAAACCTCATGTAGACAAGCTGTGCAAGAATGTCTAAGTGCATGGCAGGGATCTTCTCAGGGTAGAATGTCATTACTAGATCCTGATTTATACCAACAATATCAAACTAATGTTGGAATATGTGGCCCCATTGTGGTCTGCATTCAAGCATTGTTTAGTCAATAAAACTGAAACAGTTCAAAGCAAACTGACCAAACAAAATACTCAAATAGTGGATTGTCCTCTTTTTCTTATGAAAAGAGACTTGAAAGCTTGAACACATTTCTCTATGGTATAGAAGAATAAGAAGTGATAAGACTGCACTATTTAATGCTAAAAGCAATAAGTGCAGTTGTTCCAATGTATGGGTCTTATTCACCAATGAGAAACTTAAATTTCAGGGGCTCCAAGTCACTTATATGGCAAAATATGGAGGATAAATTGGTTCTCACAGAGGATGGTGCTTACCCTAAATGCTTTACCTTTCCAATAGTAAAGCCAGCACTCATGAAAAAATCAAAAGAAGACTGGATGAATGTGCATGTGTGTGCGTGTGTGTGTGTGTGTGTGTGTGTGTGTGTGTGTGTGGGGGGGGGGGGGGGGGTTCCCTTTCACAAGATCGAATGGATGGAAGCTCGAAATTCATAATCTCAAGACCAGAATCTCAAGCTTCCATTCACTCGAAATTGTGAATGGGAGCCTTAGGTGTAAAAAAATAAAAAGTTACCTTACCTTATTGCAGGGGGCCAGGTCCCCCTGTACCCTAGCAGTTTAAACAGAGGAGGAATGGAAAATCGTCCGTTTTGCACTTATGCATATAGCGCGGAATGGGCGATTTCTCTTTCCTTCACTATAGTGCGATCTCTGAATAGGTATATTTAAGTAGGGGTGTGTGGGGGGGGTGCAGGGGGGCTTTGCCCCCCTGAGAAAACATTTGAAAGGTGTTCATTTTTTTTGTTGTCCCTTTCATATGTTCGAGTTTATCTAAATGCGAGATTCTGGTTTCAAGTTTACGACTTTTGAGTTTAGAGAAATTCGATCATATGAAGGGGAACCGTGTGTGGTGGTGGAGAGCATTTTCAGTTTGTTGACAATCATAATTTTCTCCTATTTCTTGCTAGTATTGTGCATGTCTGCATGTATGTCCATAGTAGCTGGGCCTGATCTGAAAAGCAAATACAAAATTAAGATCATCTACCTAAAAAGACAAGCTTAGGACATAAGGCTTAAAACTGAAATCAGTCATTATTCACCTTTACGTTTTGTAGGGCTGCACTGAAGGATCTATAGCTATAGCTGAAGAGATGAAGGAAAATAAATCAACCAGCTATTCAGAAATAATCTACAGTCTGCTAGTGGAGTGGAGTTCATTTCAAGGCTTCATTACCTGCACAAACAGAAAAAAGTCAATATTTTGTTGCCAAGACTGAGTTTTGAAGTGGATTCTAAAGGCAATCAGATTTCTAATTTTCTATACTAACGTTCTCTTCCTTCTTGTTTTTCCTGAAGCAACCCATTAATAAAGAAGGATACCAGCCATAGTTAATATATGGAGCAGCAAAAGTACAGAGCTATTTGTTGCAAAGAAAAAGCAGATACCACTTTTAAAATTAAGTGGTACAAAAATGAAGCAGGAGCCTATAGACTTTACTGGTCAGATTCTGTAGAATTCATCACTGATGGCCACTCAAATTAAGGTTTTCACATTTATCCTAAAATGTTAGAATTTGTATTAGGCTTTTGATTTGCAGCAACTTAGGAATCTGGCCATATAACTATAATCAGAAGCTTAGCAGTTTAAGGTCTATATTGAATATTATGAATTTTGAGATCTCATATTTTAATCAGATTGCTGCACTAAATAGCCCAAACTAATAATATAGAAATAACATGTTCTCATTAAAACACTATAATTGCATTCAAAATTATGCTGTGCAAAATGACAAAGATGATTAACTTGAACTTAAAAAATTCTAGGTAATTTTAGGCTCATGTGCCATTCAACACTGCTCAGTTAGACAAATGTCATGTCTCTCTCTTGCTCAGTCCCATGTTTACCTAAAACATGAACACATACACACAAGCCTGTAATGTTACAAGCAAAAGCAGTCATATCACATGGCAGATGAGAGTTGTGACAATATGTGATAACAGCTAAATTATTCTCTGCTGCCATTTTCAGTGTTAATTAGAAACCAAGCAAAACATCAGCATAAAGATGGCTTCATTTCATGTTTTACTTTTAATTGCTCTAAAAATAGCATACCACAACCCCCAACTGTGAAATGCTCAAGTCTAAAGACAGAGACAGACAGACAGAGACTGACAACCTCTGTGTGTGTGAGAGGGAAAGAGGATGTATGTATGCATGAATATATATATATATATATATATATATATATGTATATATATATATATATATATATATATATATATATATATATATAGATAGATATAAAGCACTTCTCTTTAGCCATGAAGCAATTGAGCTCATCATAATGTTCCATCTGTGTTGTCGATTTTTACCATTTGTTGGCAGTGGGTTCGGTTCCGAACATCGGAACCAAGATGGCCATTTACTTCAGCTCGCACTCTCCAAACTCTCAAGCCAGATTCTACCCATAATGCTCCTTTCAGAGATTACTTCAGATCGAGTTTGCCAAGGAGAGGCAGTCAGACATGAAAGGTCATGGATACATGATAGTTGGATTAACTGATGCCAACTATGAGTCCTTAAAGCTTCTTTATCTGATGTTGTCAATCTTCACCCAATCCTTGACAGTGGGACAGAGTCCCCAGCTACTTCATCCTCAGGAGGTCTCATGGAAGAATATTTCTAAGCACCATAGAGCCAAAGGATGCTCGTCCTCTTTGTAATGAGTGATAAAAGTATGATGAGAAGACCAAGTGGCTGCTGCACAAATGTTGTGTAAAGAAGCTCTGGCATGAAATACTGCAGACATAGCTATTGCTCTTGTAGAATGGGCTTAAACTGTTTTTGGGAGCTGGAGTCCTTTAGAATGAAAAATTAACGTGATGCAGTCTCTAAGCCATTTGGCCAAGGTAACTTTAGAAACTGGATTATCTAGATGGAGAGAAGAAAAATACCACAAAAAGTTGGTTTGATTTTCTAAAAAAAAAAAGCGGTTGGAAGAAATCGCCCATTGCCAAACTATGAGTGCTTCTTGATACAATGGGTAAGATTTGGTTCCCCCATGTTTGTTTATGTATCAGACTACTGCCCTGTTGTCCATCTGAATCGCTACTGTTCCTAGAAGGAGGACATCTTGGAATGCTTGCAATGATAACAGCACTGCCCTCATCTCTAGTACACTGATGTACAAGTTGACCTCCAACTGGGACCATGTGCCTTGGACTATCCTTCCCAAACAATGCTCTCCCCACCGTGTCTGAGAAGCATCCGTGGTCTCTATGGCTTGGGGATAGGGAAGAATGAAAGGACAACCCAAGAGAATCTGGTTGGAGTGTACCCACCACAACAGGTCATGTTTACAGGTTGTAATCAGAATTGGCTGAGACATTGGCTGGTGTATGAGAGACTATTGGGACGCTAATAGAATTTGTAATATCCACATATGGTAGCTTGCCAAGGGAACTAAAGTGATTGCTGCTGCTGCCATGGAGCCTAATGTTTGAAGAACTACCTTTTCTAGGACCTTGTTGTTGCATAGTAATTGACCGACCTGGGATCTTATATGTTGTAGCCTTTCTGGAGGGAGAGATGCAATTCCTGAGACAGTGTCTAAGTGAGCTCCAATGAATTCCAGATGCTGAGTGGGTTGAAGTGTGGACTTTTTGAAATGCATAGTTATTCCTAGAGATGTACAGAGATGTATGGTGTAATCTCCTGCCTGTTCTGACACCTGGTGGTAGTGGTGAGGAGCCAGTCACCGAGATATGGAAATACTCAAACCCTTGCAGTCTTAGATGAGCTGCTACCACTGCCATGCATTTGGAAAACACCCTGGGGGCTGTGGTGAGTCCAAAGGGCAGTGCTCTGAATTGGAAACGACTGGCTCCTAGCCAGAAGCACAAAAGCCTCCTGGAGCTCTTTTCCATTTTTATGTGGTAACAAGCATCTTGGAGGTCGACAGAGCACATCCACTTGTCTTTTTCCAAGAATGGAAGTATTTATTTTATTTTATTTTACATTTTATTTTACATTTGTTAACCGGGTTAGTCCAGCTGAGCATTAGCTCATTTTCAGTGGAGACCTGAGAAGAAAAGCTCCGCAATCAGTATTAACATTTTAGCTCGTTTTCAGTGGAGACCTGAGGAGAAAAGCTCCGCAATCAGTATTAACATTTTACATATAGTCAGCAAGAAAATTACATTGGCAGCTAAACACTTAGTTAGAGAAGTAACATTTTACAATAAAATTTTACAGAAAACAGTTGGGTACAATGTTAGAGATCAAAACTGCAAAACACATTTACAATAAACCATAACAGAAAAGCAGTAGAGTACGTCAGAATTCTTACAACAAAAACTTGGGTACAATGTTATGTAGGGAAAACAGTGTTTATTATTTCTAAGTAGCTATATACAGTATAGGTACAGATGAAGTAGCAAGGTAATGTAGAGGTTAAGCAACGAGACAGAGAGGTAGATGAATATTAAGATAGACAGTGGAAAAGAAAGGAGGGATAAGGGGCAGAAGCTAGGGTTAGGTAGTTTCAGGGAAGATGACTACAATGGCAGGACCATTTATTTATTAGGTATTCCCGAGTGGCTAGTTTGAAATGTTTTGTTTGGTCAAGGGACCTAATTTCTAGCGGTAGTTGGTTCCAAGTTGTAGCAGGGTTATAGTCATAGAGTAAACACCCTGTTTTGGTTTTGGGTTTATAGATTTGTAGTAAGACTTGGTCTGAGGTACATAGTGTCCTGGTTGGAGAATATTTAGTTATAATTGATAGAAGGCTAGGGCAGAAAGATGGTAGATAGAGGATGGAGTGGATAATTAACAGTTGCTGTAGTAGCAGCAAATGAGGAAATTCGAGCCACTGTAATTGTTTAAGAGATAGGCAATGGTGTAACTTGTAGGTTTGGTTTGCAGCAAAGTTGGCAACTTTATTATACATAGTTTCAAGTTTGGTTATGAGTGTGGTGTTAAGATTTGTGTATAACTGAGAGCTATAAAGGAGGGTGGGAAGACGAAATGCATGGGAGTGAGTTATTCTGATTCTTATTGATTGAACCGTGACCATCCAGAACTTGGTTTGTTGAACTGCCTTGTTGAATTGGCTGAGATTCAAGATGGGTCTCCAGTCCCCTGTTTTCTTGGGCACTAAAAAAAATCTTGAGTAAAATCCAGAGCCTTTCTGGTCTGGTGGGACTTTTTGGATGACTCTTTTGCTCAGCAGTCTTTTTGAATTTCTAGAACTGCTGCCTCCCTGAGATGGCATATCCAGGAGTTTTTTCTGGGGTTTTGGAGGTTGTGACAGAGGAATTTTGTAATCTCTGGATATAATTCCATTTGTCTGTTGTTAACATTTGCCAGGCAGATTGATGCAAAGAAAGCTGTCACTGAACTGCCGCCAGAGGTGGGGAATTGGGCCCCCATTCAGGGGTGCTGGTAGGAAGCTCCAGAGAATGTCTCTGGATTCATGATTTTGCGGCCCATTTCTGCCTCTAGGGTGCATCTTCCATTGCTTCCCCCTCTGCCCCTGGAGAACGCTTTGCCTCATGAATCCTGGAAAGACCCTTTGGATTTTTTGAACCATAGTCTCTCAGTCCTCAGGTTTCTAGAGTACAGTCTCTGAGGAGTGGAGAAATATATGCCAATGGCAGAAAGGGTCTTACCATCCTTTTCACATCTGGCTAAGGTATCCTTTATCTTGGAACCAAAAAGTGAAGATCCATCAAACAGACCGCTGACAAGTGACACTTTAAATGGCTTTGCAAAGTCGCACAAGCGCATTCAGGAATGCCTTCTGATGGCTATGCATGAACCCGTTACCCTAGTCATCCCTTCAGATGCATGGGCAATGAGCCTCATGGATGAGTTAGAAATCACTTCTAAGGCTGCAAGCTAAGAAGTAACTGTCTCGTACCCCTTTAGCGACTGCTCCTTCAAGGGTATCCAAGAGCTCCTTGATTAGCTCTCTCCTGTAGTCTTGTAAAGTGCACTATATAATTCAAGGACCTTAGAGTGAAGGTCATTGAAGCATAAACGTGCTTCCCAAATCTATCCAAAGTCATAGACTCCTTGTTAGGAGAATGGATAGTAAGACTTTCCTTGGCAAGTTCCTTTCTGGTGGCTGCCACTACCACCATGGCATCAACTGGAATTCCTTTGGCCCAGTGTGGTTCCTCCTTAGTGGCTGATAATACTTGATCAGGTCTCTTAGGGATTGGCTCTATGGTGTCGGGCATCTTCCATGCCTGCTGAGCAATCAGTTTAATGAGATCGTTAGCAAGCATAGAGATACAAGAAGTAGAGGGTTGGGCACAAAAAGCCTACAGGTATACTGATTCCTCCAAGAAAGGTTGGGAGGAAGACCAGCCAATTCTCTGTTTCAGGATTCTAGGATGTACCTGAAGGAAACATCATCAGTGAGTGACCTGAGGGAACCTTCCCCTTCATCAAAATCAGTATCTTCAGTGAAAGACTCTTCTGGAGAGTCTAAGTGCTGCCTCTTGCACTTTCTTTTCACAGGGGCTTCCTCGGGGGGATGATCTAGGGAAGTATCCAAAGAGGAGACTACTAAGGTAGGTGTTACCTGAGACTTTTGTGCCATCTGTCCTGAGGATGAGACGGATGGTAGCTCAGGTCGAGGGGGATACAGAAATCTGTCCCGACAGGGATGGCGAGGACTGTGAGTCTCCATTAGACAATGCCTTCTCCATAATCTGGAAAGTAGGCCCCCTTGTAAAGGGATGGGAGCCCAGAATCAAAACAGACTCCTTCGGAATTGAGGTCACACCCCGCACCGAGAAGGCAGCCCCTGGAACAGAAGCCTGGGTCGATGTTACAAAAAACAGCAAAAAGCACCTCGAATCCAGTTGGAATGACATGAACAGCTTTAATGTAAGACCCAACACAAGAATAACGTTTACAATGTGGAATCACATTTTCGTCATCAACTTCATCAGATAAAATGAAATCTCAGCCTTCACATTTTATACTTTAAGTAATTAAAACCAATTAAAAGCATAACCAATTAAATTGGAATTGCTTTTAAATAATTAGTAGTAATAATAAATAGTTTTTCTGGTCGATGTTACAAAAGGCGAGGCACCGAGAGACATGGATGGCTCAGAAGGAGATGAAAAGATACCATGCATCTTGGACCTGACCAGAGAGTCTCAACCCTGGGAGGTCTCTGGTGTCGAAAGTTCAGAGGGTCTCAAGGCTGTTCTCGGAACCGGAGACTTAGATGCTACCGGAACAGAGACGGTCAGACCTGGGACAGTTAGGATTGAGGGCTCCAAAGGCTCAGAAAGAGTTGGAGGAGGAGGGTATGGGGGTGTCACAGGATGAATGGTTCTGACGCTGGTGTGGCTCGGAACCAAGGACAATCCCCTCGCCACCAGCAGCTGATCCACCAGTCTCATGATATATGCCTCTGAGAGACTCTTAGTAGATCGAACAGATGCAGTGGATGGAGATTTAGGGGGTCTCACTTCCACAAAGGGAGACTCTTTAAAAGGGTCTATAGATGGAGAATAAGATGTTCTTGGGAGCAGAGGCAGCCCTAATTGCTTCTGTAATGATGCATCAGCTGGTGCCGAAGAAGAAGCTGTCAGCTCTGAATCCAGTTTAGAATTAGTTCCAGTTAAATTCTCTGGTGCTGATGAACTATTCAGTACCGAGGTAGATTTAGCTATTTTCCTTGATGGTTCCGAGGACCTTGTAACTGAGGAAGGCCTTTTCTTTGAAGCAGGTGATGAAGATGATGAGGAAGTGCTAGCTTTGGTCCTGGACTCAGAAATGGCCTTGTCAAATCCGGACTTAAGGAGTCCTTTCAAAATTAGCTTATTCTTCCTTTCAGTTAAAGTTCAGGTTTATAACCTGTGACAAATGGCACAATTTTCTTGTAGGTGTATTTTACCAAAACAGTAAATGTACAGAGTATGCCTGTCTGAGTTAGGCATTTTGCCCTCACATTTTTTATACCTCTTAAACCTGGTGGTGCCCTTAGAGGGTTTAGTAGGAGAAGGTTTTTCCTGTTGTTCAGCCATAATAGTCGGTAGAAACTGTCACCCAAACACATGAAAGAGCAGAGTGAGATAAATGCAATTAGAAAGAAATTTTTTTTTTGATAGGTAGAAAAATACCAACGATGGTATACAAGAATACCTTAAAAGGTAAACAAAGGAGGCAGAAGAGTACCAACGATGGTACTGGACAGTCTACCAATGGTAGAAGTAAGGAAGAAAGAGGAAAAAATAGCTTTTATAAGAAAGGGAGGAGTGGGTACAAATACAAAGAGTTATAAAGGGAGAAATATAGAAGTTTTCAAAGAAGGCAGTCTATAAATTAGACAATACTCACAAAAAATACACCAAGGCTTGAGAGAAAGAAACAAATGTGTCTGGTCTGCAAAGCGGCAAATGAGATCTGTGGTAATCTCTGAGAGGAGCATTATGGGTAGAGCCTGGCTCGAGAGTTTGGAGAGCACAAGCTGAAGTAAATGGCCATCTTGGTTCTAAGGTTCAGAAACAAACTCACTATCAAGGATTGGGTGAAGATTGACAACATCAGATGAAAGCTTATCCATGCTAAGATGCATGGTACAGCCTGTGCTTCTACTATGAGCTGTCTGATTTTGTTCTATCTTTATAGCTCTCCCAGCTGGGAAAACACTAGAATGCTTTCAGAAAACATGATCTCCTAGCCATTTCTCCTTATCAGATTGTCTCCAAGGAGACATGAGGACCAGATAAAGAGCTGCTACTAAGCATACATTTAATTGCTAGAAAAGCTGTATAATATTCAATATTTTTTTAATTTGCTTGCTTTCTCTTAAAACTTGTTACTAGATCAAGCTACAGGCCTTAAACTAGTCATTCCCCTATGCAAGAATGAGAAAAAGTACATCAAATTTTCCTTTGTCATGCTCTTTTGACCAGACTTTTCTTCTTTTTTATACTGCAGTACCTACATTTCTTAAACCTGAACAAGGAGAAAGAACGAAGGGAGAAAGAAAAAATCAGGAAAACCTGTTTACATTAATATCCCCATTACACTTAAAATAACTGAGAAAACTTTACTTTAAAGCATGCAAATAAAGTCATGCAGTATAAAAATATAATTTACTTTTAAGAAAAAGATTTTGTTTTACTTACAGTCAATGTTTGCCTTCCTCTTCCCTCTCCCAGGTATTTTTTCAAACATTAATGACATGAAGTAGGGCAGATGCTCTAGAGTCCTCCACAAGTTTAACAAACAACAAATCCAATATTTCCAAATGTTCTTGCTCTGTCATATTTCACAGATACAATTATTGCTTTGTAACCCCATATCTATCTATGTCCAAGTTACTGGTTTTATTCCCTTTCATCTCCATCTCCCAAATCCTGCCTCTAATTAATTTCCAACATACTCTCGATTCTTCTAGTCAACAATTGTGCTTTTCTCCTTCTCTTAAGCATTTTCTGTTGAAACATTGGAAAATGTCTCACTGGCATAGTCTCAGTGTTATCTTTTATTGCCAGAAGAACAATAAGCAGAATCTCCTTCTGTTTCACAGCTCATTTTTGTTGGATAAATTTTGTATTTCTTCCTTAGAATGTACTGCATCAAGAAATTATTTTTGTCCCTCCAGGAAATAATATTTTGAAGATACTTGGGTACAGCAGTTTTAATCTCATGCCTGCTTCTCAAAATTCACTGAATAGTGGAGTAAATTTACTCTTCTTCTGGCTGGTGCACAGTGTGTAATCATTCTCCACAAACATTGTGCTGTCTCCTGTTTTTACTACTTTATCCTACTCCCACAGCTTTGCCAGAATCAATTCTTTCTGCTGGTAGGACTGCATCATTACTGTTAAAGGTCTAGGTTGCTTTCTCATAGTCAGGTTTAGAGCATACATACGATGTGCAATTCAATTAACAACACCTGCAGGGGAACAGAAACCCAGCTGCTTATTTCTGCTTTCATAAAATTAATAGCCTGTTCCTTCCAGCTTCTCTGGTACAGCAGAAAATCTCAGGTTTTCTCTATGTGCTCTGTCCTCTCATTCCTTGAAACATCTCTCCTTGAGCAATCTCATATCCAGCTAGCCTTTTCTTCACTTTGACCTCTGACCCTTACAGTTTTATTATCTTATCTATATTTCTGTTTAAACCTTCTTCAATTTTTCCAGAATTTTGTTATTTGACTTGATATACTCCATCATTTTTTCTTTATTTTAATCAGGTCTGTGTGCACATGTCTTATACCTTCCTCTAGGTTACTAGAAGTCATGTCTGGAGTTTGCACTGCTTTTTGCTGAACAGCTGCAGTACTCTTATCAGTCAGTGGTTTTTCCTTGCCTTTTGTAGCTGATTTTCTTTCAAGTCCTCTGTATTTCTTTTTTTCTGGCATCCAGGCAGTGCATTTACTGAAATCACCCAGAAATATAAGTTCACTGGCTTCCTCTGCTGAGTTTCTGTTCTCACAGTCAGATAGCTAGAATTAAGCTGTTACTCAATGTGCAGCCATCTTGGAAGTCAAGCAATTATTATTCTTAATACTATTTGTATAAAAAATTTCATGATATTAGTTGCATGTTATGCAGTAAAACATTTTCAGTGATTGCTGTATGTGATAAATATACTAAAGTAAACAATTTGTTTTTTAGTTTGAAGAAATGCAGGCATTACAATGTAAAAAGAGAAGAAAAGCTGAACCAAAACATGTTTAAGTTAACAGGCTGTAATCTTGGGCTGTTGGGGTGGGATATGGTTAGTAAAGGTGCCCTGATTATAATATATGTAAAGTTGAAATGTTTTTCATTTACTTTTACACAGGTTAATGTCTAGATTAATGCCCTTGACTTGATCTAATAATAAAAATGTATGTACTAACCATAACTTTCCATCTGTGTTGTCCATTTTCATTCCTCCTCAACAGACAGGTGTCGAATCTGACTTAGATCTGACTCATCCGCTTCTACCAGATCTTTGGATCCAAACTCCTCCCTTTACCCATAATGCCCTGCCAACCTAACATACCTCAAATTGAGTTTGGTGCCTTTAAAGATAAAGGGACTATTCCTTAAAGGAAATAATAAAAGGATAGAACAAGAAATGTAGCTGGTGCTCAAATAAGGAAAAACAGTTCCGAAAAACTTACTGTTAGGTCTTTCCAGGAGTAAAGGGAAGGGGGTAGGGTAAGAAGGAAGTTGAGGAAGATTGAAAATGGACAACACAGATGGAACATTATGGTGAGTACATAACCTTTTAATCAGTTAAGAAATAAGGGATCTAGGGACCCAAGTAGATAGCCAGCTTTCCTTTGATAACCATGTTGCCAAAGTGGTTAGAAAATCCTTCTATGTGACCCATCTGATCACAAAAGGGTTTGCATCAAGATCTAAGGATGTAATGGTGCCCCTCTATTCTTCCCTCATCAGACCCATTATTGAGTACAATGCACCAATTGGAATGTACCTGGCTAGACATCTCCAGCAGCTGGAGAGACCACAGAGGTACCTAACCAAGAGGATTACTGGCCTCAAACAGTTGCCCTATGCAGCATGACTGAAAAAGCTAAGACTGTTCTCTGTTGCATACCGCTTTCTCAGAGGCGATCTCTGTCTAACGTACAGAGCCATGTCCAACCCAGAATTGTTGAACATGCTTCATCTTAGCAAAACCAAATCTACTCGAGCTACACGCTCTAGGGATACAAACCTCAACACAACAATGAATAGAACATGCTGGAGGGATAGATTCCCTTCGCAGAGACTTCCCTTACTATGGAACAGGGTCCCGATCTACATAAGACAGAGCCCCTCACTATCACTCTTCAAAAGGAACCTTGATGAGTGGATGGGTAACAGAAAGTTCACACCGGGGATCACACCAACAGCACTACTAGACAGGGGCCAAGGGTACTAGCTGCTAGTACAAGGGTCTAGGGAACTACTAAAGGGGCGATGAATACCGCACAACGTGGCTGGGCTGATATATGCCTTCGGCAGATAGCCCAGTACCAACCTATGAACCTATCTGCTGATGTAATTTTCATTCATTCTTCAATTGATGGGACAACACAGTCCCCAGCTACCTGAATCTTGGGTGGCCCTCATGGAAGGATATTTCTGAGTTTGGGTCAGGACCAAAGCACAATAGTTAAATCCCAAGGAGGAGTTGGATCCTTTAGTGGAGGTCTAAGTATAAAGACCTCTTTGATAAAAGCTTTACATGATTTAGAAGAAGCTAAGGCAGAGTTATTTTCAGCTAGGTGGAAGTTTGAAATGGCAGACAACTGGACCTTAACAGCAGATAAGCTAGCCCCTTCACTGAAAACTGAAGCTAAAATTCTCAAGTATAATCAGTACAAGGGCAAAGGGGGGGGGATCGAAATCCCTGTTAAGGACTCAGAATACAAATCACTTCCATTTACTTTTGTAAATCTTTCTAGAAGAAGCTTTTTGACAAGATAACAAAATAGGTAGTGGAATTGGGGAAACCATGTAGTCAATTTGAGGCATGTTATTTCTGGATGAGTCATGCCTATCAGGTGAGACAGGAGGTCTGGAGTGGGATCTAGTATCCAGGATGGATGCAGAAGGTGAAGCCAGAGAAAGAGGAACCAAATCTGACAAGGCCAAAGGGGGGGGGGGGCAAAGAGGATAACTTTGCTCTTCAAGCTGGCATACTTTCTGTAGAAATTTGGGAATGAGAGGTAGCAGTGGGTAAGTATAAAGACAATCAGAGGGTCAATTGTGGACTAGAGCATCTCTCAGTGACTCTTTCATTGGAGAGAACAAGGCAAAGAGCTTGTTGTGGAGGAGAGACGTAAATAGGCAGCAGCATGGTTGGCCCAATTGACGGAAAATTCTCTCTGCTACTTTGACATTGAGAGACCACTCATTAGGCATCAAAATTGATCTGTTTAATTTGTCCACAATTAAGCTGGTTTCCCCCGGGATGTGCACTGCTATTAGAAAATAACTGGAAGAGATCACTCACTGTCCACTGCCACACTCTCACTGCTTCTCAACAATGCAGATAAGACTTGGTTCCTCCCTGTTTGCTGATGTACCAGACCATGGACATCCTGTCTATCTGAATAACAATTGTCCCTGAAGGGAAAATGTTGTGAAAGGCCTACAACAGTAGGAGGACTGTTCTCATTTCTAGGACATTGATATGTGATTTGGCCTCTTCTGGAGACCAGGTACCTTGGGCTGTCCTTCCCAAATAGTGCCCCCACCCCAGTTGGGAGGTGTCAAAGGTCACTGTGGGTGTGGCTAGAAGGAGAATAAGTGGACGGCCTTCAGAGAGTTTGTTTGAATTAATCCACCAAAGAAGATATCTTTTGCATGCTTGTGTAATCTTGATAGGGGAGGTTAAAAGATGTTGCAGAATGGACCAGTGGATTGATAGCATCCACTGAAGAATTTGAATGCGACATCTGGCTAGAAGAACATGAGTGATAGTAGCTGCCATGGATCCCAAGGCTTGTAAAATTAATCTTGCTGGAATTGAAGAATGTTGTATGACTTTCCTGACCTAGGATCTGTGTGCCTGGATTTGAGCTGGAGGAAGAGAGACTACCTGACCATCCGTGTCCAGATGAGCACCTATGAACTCCAGACTCTGCACAGGTGTGAGTTGTGATTTGCTGTAACTGACTGTGATGCCTAAATGGAGGCACAACTGGAGCAAGTAGTTCCTTGCCTCCAGGAGCAGATACTTGGTTGGGATAGTTAGGAGTCAATCATCCAGACATGGAAACACTTGGAATCCCAGCAGTCTCAAGTGAGCTGCTACCACTGCCATGCATTTGGTGAACACCCAGGAGACTGCGGTGAGACCAAAGGGAAGTGCTCTGAACTGGTAATGACTGGGTTCCATCCAGAAGCACAGATATCTTTTGGAGTGCCTGTTAATTTTTATGTGATACTTATTATACATCTTAAAGATCTATTGAGCACATCCGATTATCCTTTTGCAGTAGACTCAGAATGGACTGAACCTTAACTATCCAGAACCTTGAATATTGTGCAAACTGGTTCAGTTTTCTGAGATCCAGGATGCGTCTTGAATCCCCTGTCTTCTTTGACACTAAGAATAATCTTGAACAGGTCCTGGATCCTTTCTGGTCAGGGAAGGACCTTCTGGATGACTCTTTTTTTTTTTTTGCAGCTTTTCTATTTCTAATGCTGCTGCTTCCCTCTGACTGGGTAGAGCATCAGGGGACTAGCTTCAATTTTGTGGAGTGGAACTTATGAAAATGGTACGATATAACCTCTGGATATAATTCTCTGCACCCAGAAATCTTTCATTATGGACAGCTAGGCTCTTTGGTGCAGAGACAAATGTCCCCCAGTTGCCTCCAGAGGGAAGCAGGCAGGTACTTTTTCAGAAGTGTTGATAGGATTTGTCCAAAACGTAATCCAGGAAGCCCTGATACTCTGGGCCACTTCCGCCACAGGGTTGGTGTCTTCAATTTGAGTTCCCCTCTCTGCACCTGAGAGAACTAGCTCCTTGTGAGTCTTAAAAAGGACCTTTGGATTTATGGAACCACATCTTTCAACCTCCATTGTGATTCTGGGCAAAAGGTCTTTGAGGGGTAGAACAATATATTCCAACAGAAGACAGGGTCTTTCCTTCTTGCTCACATCTGGAGCGTGTGTCCTTCATTTTAGGGCCAAACAAGGAAGCTCCATCAAAAGAAGCATTGATGAATGAAGACTTAAAGGGCTCCACAAAGTCATAACATCACATCCAGGAATGTCTCCTAATGGCTATGTCTGCATTTACCAACCATATGGTACCAACTACTACATGGGAGATCAGCCTCATGAACACATTAGAAATTGATTGAAGGGTGGCCAGTTTTGAGAGACAATTTTGGTCCTCAGCAAATACGGGCACATAAAGCAATGTGGAGATTTTTTTAGCCAAATCTCTTTGTAATGTTGTAAAATGCGCAAGGTAACTCAACAACTGCAGAGAAATGGTCGCTGATGAGTTTACCAAATCTGTCCAAGGCTCTATATGACCTATTAGGGGGATGGACAGAAGAGCTCTGCTCCACAACCTCTTTTTTGGTGGTTGTCGCCACAACCATAGCATCAACGGGGACCTCCTTCCCCCAGTATGTCTTTTGTGGGACCTCTTTAGCAGGATGGTCTGGGTGAGATATCAGAAGAGATGGGAAAGTCCTGAGGGACTGGCTGGAGACTTGAAAGGGCTAGCTGTCCCAATGGAAAGGAAGAATGAGTCTCAGAGTAAAGAACAGAAGAAAGTAAAGTTGTCTGATCTGGGGGGGGGGTAGTGATATCTTTTCTTAAGGTAAAGAGAAGTCCCTCTCCACAATTTCAGAGGCAGAGCAACTAGGGGAACCAAAGTTGATAGCAATGAAGCCAATATTTCCCAAACCATTGGTCCTGCATAAGCACTCCACCTGAGGAGTGAGTCAGACCCAAGCTGTCCAGCGAAGCTCTGAGGGGCATGGATGGCTCTGACAGCTTTAGATTTGACTCTAGTTCCATGGATATAGTGCCAACTCTTCATATCTATGTCCTTCTGCTCCAGAAGGCTCGGAGCCAGATGACACAAGGAAGTAACTGGAGTTGAAGAACAGATGGTCTTTGGATCCAATGAGGAGAACCCTAGGGGTCTCAAATCCAGAGGCTTCAAAACAGAAGGTTGGATCAGGGAAGGACAGACCAATGGGGAAGTAGTCACAGGTTGGCTCACAGATCTGATAAGAGTAGCCCTATCTGGATCTGAACTCTGAGGAATTTTCTCATCATCCTATCCATGTCAGCCTCAGACAAACTGCTTTTTATTTGTGCACATTTATTGCGACTGCTTGGACTGTTCTGTCTACTTGCTTCACTTTTCACAAGTTTGGTTTCGTGTTTTCGAGCCTCAGACAAACTCCTAGAAGACCTGAGAGAAGAGGTGGAGAATGGAGGTTTTGAGTGTCTACGGAGAGATTGCTCCAAGGATGATAAAGGACGCCTAGATGTTACCAGATCAAGTAGGGGAAGAGGTGATTTGATCCAAGGTGATTTTGAAGTTTATAGATCCGAGGTAATCGGATATGATTTTCTTGATATTTTAGCAGGAGGGTCTGAGGCAGCAGCTGAAGATGTGGGATCCAGTGACCTCTTATGAGATTCTTTATCTTTGAGATCCAAGTTGGGCTTTCCCTCATCAATTTTTTTTTCTGGGGTTTGAACCCTAGCTGAAGCAGAAGTGGAAGGGAGAAGGGCCTTCAAGACTAGCTTGTTCCTCCTATCTGAGACAGCCCTAACATTGAAACAAGAGCAAATGAAGAATTCCATATCTAAATGTGAGGCTCCTAAACAACAGACACATTCCCTGTGGGCATCTGTGTTTGGTATTTTACTCACAGTTTTTAAAGCTGGTAGATTTGTCTGCCATACTGGCCTAACCAAGCTATGGAATTTAGCAAACTAGAAAAACTACTTTACAACTTTTTTTGTTTTGTTTTCAAATATATAAAAGGTAGAAAAAGAATAGGAAAAAATAACTACCAACAATGGTAGACAAGAATTACTAGAAAGGGTAGAGATGAAAGAAACAAACTTTAGATAGCAAGGTACCAGCAATGGTGCTAAGAAATGCAGAAAAATCAGTAATAACTCCTCAGAAAAACTCCTAGGAAAACTAAAAGAGTAAGAAAGGGAGGTAGGTAAGAAAAAGGAATGAATGAAAATAACAGAAACCTTAGCAAAACCAGTATTTCCTAGGAAAACACCCAAAAGCTTGAAAGTAAGTGGATCTGCATCTGTAACTAAATTGTGGCAAATGAGTTCTGCAGTTTGCTAAGTTGGTGGGGCATTGTGGGTAAAGGGAGAAGCTCGAGAGTTTGGATACAAAAATCTGGTAGAAAAGGATAAGTCAGATCCGAGACCCATCAGTTGAGAAATGAATAAAAATAACAACATCATACCAAGTATTTTATGTAAGCAAGTGGACTTTAAAAACAAGAGACCACAATGTAATTAATAGTTTTCATTTAGCAAATAAATGTTTAGTATGAGTTGAGAAGTCTGCAGCTGAGGGCAACTGTACATTCTATTCTTACATTTCCATGGAAACATGCTGACTACAGTGGAGGGCAATAAATCATGAGGGATCTGGACATTGTTTACTTAAAAGGTGAAAGGGCAAGTAGCTTAGTAAAAAACAAAGTTTGAAATTATTGGAAGTAAATAACAGATAGCAGATTTTCTGGTACCAAAATACTTCAGTGCATTTACTAGAAGAGAGTAATATTTTGTTTTATTTAAAAATAGCAAATGCATATTTTCTTAAGGCTAAAAACAGAAGTTATGTACTCACCATAATGTTCCAGCTGCTATTTTCATTCTTCCTCAATTGATGAGTTCAGATCCAATCCCTTGGATCTGACTCAGATGTTGCCAAAGCTCGAGGCAACCAAGGACTCTACAGCTTCTCTCTTACCCATAATGCATCACCCCTAATTACCTCAGAGCTTGTTGGCTGATTTTCCTACAAAAGGCATATTCATATTCAGAAATGGAGAAGACTATATCTGGAGCTAACTATAAAGAATAACAAATTCCTGTAACCACTCATTCTTCCAGAAGATTCAAGAGCGGGGGTTGATGGGAGGGGAGTTGAAGAAGAATGAAAATGATGTGCATGTTGGCCTCTTCAGGGGACCAAGTGCATAGGACTGTTTTCTCCAGAAAATGTCCTTCCACCCTAGTTGGGAAGTGTCTGTGGGTCACTATGGCCTTGGGCTGATGGGAAATAAATGGACAGCCTTGTAGAACCTGATCTGATCAAATACACCACCTGAGATCTATCTTATATGGCTGAGTGATTTGTATCTGATAAGACATGGGTTGGTAGAGTACTGACCATTGTGTGGCTAGCATCCATTGAAGAATTCTCATGTTAAATCTGACTAAACGTACTAATGTTATTGCAGCTGCCATGGAACACAAAGCTTGAAGGACAAGGCAGGCTGAAATCTTGGTAATACAGATTATCTTTCTGACCTGTGATCGTACCGTTTGAACTCTTGAGGGCGGTAGTGAAGCTATGGTTGACTTTGTGTTGAGAATTGCTCCTATAAATTTTAGACTCTGAGTTTGTTTTAGTTGAGACTTTTTGTAGTTTATAGTTATCCCCAGAAGAGAGTCTGATCTCTTGCCCTTATCAGTTGATGTATGGTCGTAGAGGAAATGAGTCAGTCATCTAGATATTTATTTATTAAGTTAGTTTACCGTGTAATGTCCGACTGCACATGAGGCCTATTTTCAGCGGAGGCTCGGGGAGAAAAGCTCCATACATACAAATAGATATGGAAACACCTGGAACCCTTGCAGTCTCAAGTGAGCTGCCACTACTGCCATGCACTTGGTAAGAACCCTGGGGGCTGTGGTAAGTCCAAAGGGTAGAACTCTGAACTGGTAATGACTAACTCCCAGACAAAAGTGTAAATACCTTCTGGATCATCTGTTCATTTTTATATGATATTATGCATTCTGAAGGTCTATTGAGCACATCCAGTCACCCTTGCTCAGAAATTGGAATAAGGACTGAATTGTGACCATCTGAAACTTACTTGGTTGAAATGACTTGTTTAAATTGGTGAGATCCAAAATTGGTCTCCAGTCCCTTGTTTTCTTTGGCACTAAAAAGAATCTTGAGTAAGCTCTGGATTCTATTTGATCTGGTGGGACTGCATGGATTACTCTCTTTTCTAGCAGTGTTTGAATTTTAATTGCTGCTTGTTCCCTCTGTCTGGGAGGAACAACAGAGATTTTTCCCGAGTTTGGTGGAGAGAGAGAAAAGGGAGTTATATAACCTCTAGAAAAAATCCTCTGCACCCAAGTATCTTTTGTTAAGTCTAGCCAGGCTCTCTGGTGCAGGTTTAAATGTCCCTCAGACCTTCTTTCAGGAGTTCTGATAGGGTCTGTCAAAAAAGGATCCTCTGGATCTTTGGTTTTGCAGAACCTCTTCCATGTGGGCATCGTTGTCCATTAGAGTTCCCTCCTCTGCCTCTGGGGGGAACCTCCTCCATGTGTGCATCTAGGAATGGACCCTGAAACTTCTTAAACTACATTTTGTGACCACCCTGTTGATTCCTGGAAAACGATCTTTGACAGGTTGAAAAATGTACACCCATTGCAGCCCTTTCCATCCTTTTCACATCTGGATAGTGTGTCCTTCATTGTGGGGCCAAACAAGACATACCATCAAAGGGAGCATTGATGAACAAGGACCTGATGGGCTCCACAAAAATCACACAAATGCATCCAGGCATGCAGCCTAATGGAAATGCCTGAACCCACTGCCATTGAGGTTCCTTCTGCTACATGTGAAACCAATCTCATGGAGGAATTAGAAATGGATTGCAGGGTTGCCAATTGTGAAGCCACAAATGACTGAACTTCTTCACAAACAGCTCCTGAGAGTGCATTTGACAACTCCTTAATCAAATCCCTCTGAAGTCTTGTAAAGTGTACCAAATAGTTCAGAGATCTTAAAGTGAAGGTTGCTGAAGCACAGACATGCTACCCAAATCTGTCCACTGCCTGCAAATCCCTGTTGGAGGATGGACAATGGAACTCTCCTAAGCGAGTTCCTTTTTGGTGGCCGCTGCTATGAACATGGCATCAACGGGCACCCATTTTTCCCACAGCTGCTTGTCTGCAGGTCATGCCATAATCTTATCTGGTCTCTGAGGTATAGGTTCAATGGTGTCAGGTTTCTTCCATGCCCAAAAGATCAACTCAATGAGTTCATCTCTGGGAGGAGTCACCCAGGAAGTGGATGGGCCAGTACCAAAGGCCTCTAGGAATACAGAGTCCACAGACAAAGGGTTGCTGGGCATCCAGCCACCTCTCTGCTTAAGGATTACAAGGATGTCTCCAAATGAGACATCTTCAAAAGTTGACCATGGGGACCCTTCACCTTCATTGAAATCCGTATCTTCTGTGATGGACTCCTCTGGTGAGTCTAGGTGCTTCCTCTTGCATGTCATCTTCTTAGGGAACTCCTCTGTGAGATGATCTGGAGGGGTATCAGAAGAAAAAAAAATTAAGATTCACTGTGGGGAAGCCTTGGGTCTTCGTACTGGCTGTCCAGGTTTGTCCATGGTGGAAGGTGAAGTACCAGCAACAGTTGGATCTGACTTAGTGTCAGATATGAGAAGGACTAATCATACAATTTCTGTCTCCTCGGTCTGAAGGAGTTAGATCAGACATATCCAGTTTCTTTGGATCTGAGGGTGAAGTCGGATCTTTGTGAGACATCTTCTTCGAGACTCAGAAGCAGAAGAGGAAGAAGGCAGCCTCAGAGATTACGTTTTATTTTTGCTTTATATATAGCCTCTCTAAAAGATGAAGGCAGAATTTATTCTTGCATTCAACTAATGCTCTCAGGTTAAACCCATGGAAAATAGAACAGTCTTCCTATAGATGAAGTGGTCCTAAACAATATACGCATAAAGAGAGGCCATCTGATAAAGGGAGCTTAGGCCTACACTTATCATGTTTCTTAAAGCCTGCTGGAGCTTTATCTGCAATACTGCTATGACAACAACCAACCAAGAAAAGGAAGAAATTAACTATTTCTACTACTACTTTTTTAGTTTTTTTTAAAAACAGACATAGGAAAAGAGAACAGAACTACTACCAACCATGGTATTGCAGAAACTGCATAAAATGTAGTCCTAGGGAAAGATACTAACAATAGTATTGAGAGGTATGTGAGTACAACAAACGGGAAGAGGGAAAATAAGAAATTTAGCACGAGAAGTGAAAAAAGAGTGCAACAGGCAAAGGAAAAGCTCAATCTAAAAAGAGAAAGGGGAGATTTAAGCAAATAAAAAAAATTATAAACGTATCTAAATATCACTTGAGAAGGAAGCCTCATCTTTCACTGTAAAGTGGCAAATGAGATCTGAGGTAATTGGGGTTGGTGTGTTGTGGATAAGAGAGAAGCTTGAGAGTTCTTCTTTGCCATGAGCTTTAGCAATGGCCTAGCCAGATTCATGGGATTGGATTCACACCCATCAGTTGAGGATAGAATGAAAATGACATCAGATGTTAATATTTTCGGAAAGCATAGAAGCTGTTTTTTTCACACCTCGGATGGGAATAAAGATAAGACAAGAACAGACCACAATTAGTGTAAAAAGGAGCACAGGCTGTAAGATGCACCTTAGTATGCATAACCTTAATTTTACATAACGTAATGCCTGTGGGCGCAGCTGTCAATTTGGGGCAATTAATCCTATCAGGAAAATTAAACATCATCATTTGATGATGTACATAGTTTTGTGTGTTTGCTTTAGGTTAATCGGTTATGGGGTGTTCAGTGCGTTTGTTTTTTATTTGAGGGTTTCTAAAAAAAAAAAAAAAAAAAAAAAAAAGGAGTCTGGTAAAATGTGACATACGTTCAAATGGAGATGACAAGCAACACCTGTATAAAAGATCAACCTGCCAAACAACATGCAAAAGCTGGAAAAAGATATTTAAAAAGCTGTCATATATAATAGGTGTTTATAATAACTTCTTTTCATAATGGGTACACTATCTACATTATTTTGGAATATGAATAGTCTTACGTGTATAGATAAAATGTAAGAGTATTGAATTCTACTAAGAAATGCAGAGTGCAAATAGCAATGCTATAGGAGATACAACTGGAAAGAAGTGGGCATGTAAATTTGAAAAAGAAAAGATTGCAGTATGGATATTTAGCAGAATATCAGGAACAAAGGAAAAGGGAAGTACTTACACTAATTGCTAGAGGAGATCCAATAGCAATAGAAGTGGGGAAAAAGATAAGAATGGTAGATTTGTGGCAGTAAGGGCTTACTGGCAAGGGAGGAGGATTATACTGGCATGTATTTATATTCCACCTAAAACTGCTGCTACACAGCATAAGAAAATTTGGGGAGAAATAATAAGAAGTTATGTACCTACCATAACGTTCCATGTTAGTTGTCTTCTTCTCGCTTTCTTTCTTGCTGGATGGGTTCGGAGCCGATCCTCGGCTCCGACCTGGCCTTCTACTAAAGCTCGAGAGCTATTTACTGGCTCGAGGTCTCCCCATATCCCACAATGCTTGGCGCTAGATACCCAGATCTCGTTTGGAAGAGCTAACACCATAGAAGAAAATTTCAAGGACACCTGTCCAAACTACATGGTTTACCTACAGTACTAAAACAGAGGACGTAACCAAATAAGACTCAGCCAGAGGAAGAAGGCCTCAAAAAGGGACTCTTCTCGGTCTGTTCAGGCTAGGGGGATGGAGGGTGGGACGCAAGAAATAAGGCGAGAAGAAGACAACTAACATGGAACGTTATGGTAGGTACATAACTTCTTAATGTTAAGTTGTCTATCTCACCTTCATTCTTGCTGGATGGGACAGCGTCCCTAGCAACTTAGTACTGGGTGGCTCATCGGAACAGACTCTTGAGCACAGTGGAACCAAAATCAGCTCGACTCCTAGAGGCCATATCCAACTTATAATGTGAAATGAAAGTATGAGGAGTGACCCGTGTGGCTGCAGCACAAATAGATTCCATTGGTAGTCTTGCTTGAAAAGCTACCGAAGTAGCTAACGCTCTAGTGGAATGAGCTTTTGGTTTTGTAGGGAGTTCTTTATGTCTCAGTTGATAAATCAAAGTAATAATAGGGGCCAACCACCTGGATAAGGTTACTTTAGAAACTGGCAGGCCCTGCTTGTCCTCAGCATAGGACAGGAAGAGTTGGTCCGATTTTCTTGTTTGTTTAGTCCTATCCAAATAAAAACGTAATTGCCTATGAACATCCAATTGGTGTAACTTTTGTTCAGCTTTGTTCGAATAGTTAGGAAAAAAGACAGGTAGATCAATAGCCTGATTCAGGTTTGTTTTGGAAGGTATCTTGGGCAGAAAAGAAGGATTAGTCCTGAGTGAAACTCTATCCTTGTGAAAAACAAGATAAGGAGGGCGAATACAGAGGGCTTGAAGTTCCAAAACTAGCTGAGGTGATGGCTACTAAAAAGAGAGTCTTCCAGGAGAGTAATTTTAAGGAACAGGAGGCCACAGGTTCAAAAGGAGGGAGAATCAAGGAATCTAATATCAGGTTTAAATCCCATGGAGGCAGGGGATCTCTGACCGGGGGCCTAAGTAAAATAGTCCCTTTAAGAAAGGCCTTGCAAAGTTTGTGGGACATGATGCTGGTTTCTGACAGGCCAGTGTGGAAATTTGCGATGGCAGCCAATTGGACCCTAATGGTGGCAGACGAGGAACCAGCTTGAAAAAGTTCTGCTAAAAAATCTAGAACGTGATGGACAGGGGCTGTAAAGGGGTCTATATTTCTAGTCTCTGCCCAGAAAGAGAAACGTTTCCACTTACTAGCATAAGTCTTCCTGGTAGTAGATTTGTGCGAAGAAAGGATGATTTCACACACCGGCTGAGAAATATGTGGAAACCTGGCTATGGTTGGAAGTGGAGCAACCAAGCTGTGAGGTTGAGAGACTGAAGGGATTGGTGCAGCCCGTCCGACTGATGGACCAAGAGGTCTGGCACTGGGTTCAGATTCCAAGGCTGCTCCAGCAGGTGATGATGCAGGAATGGGAATCAAATTTGTCAAGGCCAGTAAGGTGCAATGAGGATCATCCTGGATCCCAACGCGGTCGCCTTCTGAATTAGTTTGGGAATTAGGGGAAAAGGTGGGAATGCATACAGAAGACCCTGGGGCCAATCGTGAACTAGAGCGTCTCTGGGAGAGTGGCCGGGGAGGGGGAATAGAGTGAAGAAATCGTCGCACTTGCTGTTGAGAGGAGTTGCGAAAAGGTCGCAGCAGGGTTGACCCCATCTGCAGAAGATTTTGTCCGCTACTGACTGATTGAGAGACGACTCGTGAGGCATGAGAATAGCTCTACTTAGCCTGTCCGCTATGACTATGGACTTCCCAGGGATGTGCATTGCTATCAGAAACCATTGACAGGAGATCACCCACTGCCAGAGTCTGAGTGCTTCTCGACATAAGAGATAGGACTTGGTTCCGCCCTGCTTGTTGATGTACCACACTACAGACATATTGTCTGTTTGAATTGCAATAGTTCTGGTGGGTAGAGAGTCCTGAAGAGCTTGCAATGCTAAAAGCACCGCTCTCATCTCCAAGACATTTATGTGCAAGTGGTACTCTAGAGGTTGCCAAGTGCCCTGGATAGTCCTGCCCTGAAAATGCCCCCCCCCCCACCCGATCAGGGAGGCATCCGTGATCACCATGGCAATGGGAGGAGGAAGAATAAATGGTCTGCCCTGAAGTACTAGAGGGGAGACCATCCACCAAGCCAGGTGGTCTTTGCATGATTGAGTGATTATTATGTTGTGAGACATCGGAAGTTGTTGAAAGGACCATTGAGTAAAAAGCATCTACTGAAGAATCCGCATGTGAAAACGAGCCAGGGGAAGTAATGTGATTGCTGCTGCCATGAGACCCAAAAATTTTTCAATACAAATCTGGCCTGAATCCTCTTGCACTGTAGTAAGACCTGCACATGTCGGCGAATGTCTGATACTCTGTCTAAAGGAAGTTTTGCAGACAGCTCTTTCGTATTTAATCTTGCGCCTATAAAGGTTATAGACTTGAAAAGGTGACATGCAGACTTTTTGAAATTTATTGAGATACCTAGCTCGGAGCAAGTTTGGATGGTATAATCCCTGGCTCGCAGTAGCTGATGCCTGGTGGAAGCAGTAAGGAGCCAGTCGTCTAGATATGGAAACACCTGGAATCCTCGCTGTCTCAGGTGAGCCGTAACCACTGCCATGCATTTGGTGAACACCCTGGGGGCTCTGGTGAGACCAATGGGCAGGGCTCTGAATTGATAGTGACTGGCTCGCAGCCAGAAGTGGAGAAACCTTCTGGAGCGTCTGACCATTTTGATATGGTAGTACGCATCCTGAAGGTCTATGGAGCACATCCAATTGTCCTGACCCAAAAAGGGTAGAATGGACTGAAGCGTGACCATCCGGAACTTCGTTCTTTGAACAGATTTGTTTAACCTGCTGAGATCCAAAATGGGTCTCCAGTCCCCTGTCTTTTTTTGGTACTAAAAAGAACTTGGAGTAAATCCCGGATCCTTGCCGGTCTGCTGGGACTGGCTGGATGGCCCTTTTTTTTAGCAGTTTTGAAATTTCTAGCACTGCTTGTTCCATTAGACTGGGTGGAACATCTGGAAGGGACCTGGTTGTTTGTACAGGGGTGTGGACAAAGGGGATTTTGTAACCCTCAGATATGATGGACCGTACCCATTTGTCTTGTGTGAGGAGTTGCCAGGCTTCTGGGTACAGTGACAATCTTCCCCCGACTGCCTCCAAAGGTGGACAGTCAGGCAGCCCCTCAGGGGTGCTGAAAGGGTTTGTCAGAGAAAGACTCTCTGCTAGCCTGATTTTGTGGACCCCCTCTGCCCCTCGGGCAGCGTCTATTATTGTTCCCTCCTCTGCCCCTGGAGGGAAACTTGCCATGTGTGTCAGGCACAACTCCCTGGGGTTTCTGAAACCACATTTTTCCACTCTTCTGACCTTTAGGGTATGGTCTAGAGGGAGTAGAAAAACGGACTCCCACAGCAGAGAGAGTCTTGCCTTCCTGCTCACACCTGGTAAGGGTATCCTTCACCTGTGGTCCAAACAGAGCAGAAACATCAAAGGGGGTATTGCTGAAGGACGCCTTAAAGGGGTCAGCAAAGTTACATAACCGCATCCAGGCATGTCTTCTCAAAGCCACGCCTGTACCTGTGGCCCTACTTGCCCCATCGGCTGCATAAGAAATGAGCCACATGGAGGAGTTGACGATAGAGTTAAGGGTCACCAGCTGGGAGTTAATCTTATCCTGAGCCCCCGCAGCTGATGGATCCTGAAGGGTATCACCCAGTTCCTTGAGAAGATCCCTTTGAAGGCAGGTGAAATGGCACAGATAATTCAGCGACCGCATGGAAAAAGTCGCTGAAGAAAACATCTGCTTCTCGTACCTGTCCATTGTCCTAGACTCTTTATTAGGTGGATGGACAGGCACCGAAGGGGCAGCCAACTCCTTCTTAGTGGCTGCTGCCACCACCATGGCATCAACAGGGACACCTTTTGTCAGAAATTGTTTGTCGGGTGGGGCTGTAATGAACTTAGTGGGCCTGCGGGGTGTTGGTTCCACTGTGTCCGGGGCTGACCATGCCCTTCGAGCCACCACTTCCATGAGCGGGTCGAAGGGTGGAGACACCCAGGAGGTGGAAGGGCGGGAACCAAATGCGTCCAGGTACACCGACTCATCCTCGGAAGGGTTAAGGGCAGTCCAGTTCCCCCTCTGCTTAAGGATCTCTAGGATGTCTGAAAAAGAGACATCCTCAGAGGGGGATCTTGGGGACCCTTCCGAATCCTCCAAGTCAGTATCAGACGTGACTGACTCGGGGGAGTCAACATGTTTCCTCTTACATTTTCTCCTCCGAGGGGGCTCCTCCGAATGATCAGGGGAGGCCTTGGAAGAGGAAAATACGCCCAATGGGGCAGCCTGGAGCATCTGTTCTCCACGCTTGGGGTCAGGAGGGTGGCCAGAGACCGATGCAGGCACCATGGGGGGAGGAGCCGAAGGGGCCGATCAAGGAGCTAGCTCAGGAGTTAGCACGCTCCTCATGACCTCAAAGGCGCCCCTGTCAGGCAGAGCAGAGGGTCCCCGCTCCGAAGAGAAGTGAACCCCTCCTGGCACCGAGAGGGATGGCTCCGAGGCTGATGTTGGTGCTGAGTTCACCTGCGCCGAAGCCCCGAGAGGGAGAACGGGGTCGGACAAGGGTCCGATGCCACTCACCCCCTCAGAGCCGACGAGCGAGTCCCGGCGCCCAGATCCCTCCAAGGAAGGAAACAATGAAGAGATTGGAGCCGACGAAGGTGCTGAAAGGTGTGGTATCAGTTCCAACGTTTCCAAGATTCGAGCCCCAACCAGCTCCATCTCTGAACACAAAAGATGAGTCGGAGGAGGAACTGCTGAAGACACCGAGACAGCCACAGTCTGTTGAGAAGGGCTGGTTAACATCTTGGCCAGGGCCTGCGATTTAAGTAGTCTACTGACCACCCTCTCCAAGTCATGGTCGGATAACCTGAAAGACCGAGAGGAGTGGGACCTATGGCTTCGTTCTGACTGAAGCAACGGTGACCTCGGAGCCGAGCAAACCAATTCTAGGGAAGGGGACCTAGAACGTTTTCGGCCCAATGACGGTTCTGACAGTAAAGTCGGAGCCGATTGAGGTCTAGTAGTGTCGGCTACAGCCGGAGCCGAAGAGGAGGCAGATGCTCCACCCGGCAATGGTTCCAAACTGGGAGCTGACGGCTTGGCAGGCTTTGAGGATTTCCCCGACTGAGGCTTTGCCGGGGATCCCTCTGGCTTGAGTAGGCCTCTCAAAATAAGCTTTTTCCTACGCTCCTGCAGGACTCTCGGGCTGAAGGCATGACAGACTGAGCAGGAGTCCTGCAGGTGTAGGGAACCCAAGCAATAAACGGAAGAAGTGTGACCGTCTGTCAGAGACATCTTCTTACAGTACGAGTCACACTTTTTGAAGCCTGAAACTTTGGTATCCTTGGACATACTGGCCCGGGGATACCAAAGAGAGAAAAACTTACACTAGTGCTTAAAACAAGGCACACAGACACACTCACACACCCGCACTAGATAAGCTAACAATAATAAGCAGAAAAAAACTATCACTATCACCCACACTTAATAATAATAATAACAACCTCAATAAAAATATACAAAAAAACTAGAAGGCTAAACACTACTCCTATAAGTACAACAAGGGGGTGGGGGTTAGCCACTAATAGAGAAGAAACAAGGGGGGGAGGGGAGAAACTCTCTAACAGAAAATGAGTTTCCTAAGTGGGACAAACTAGGGGATACACACTATAACTATACTACAAGGCAAGACAATCTATCTCTAAGAAACAATACAGCTAAATATTAGCTAAAAATAGAAAAAAAAAGGATTAATACGACCTGAGCCAGTAAAAATGCAACCTCGTAGCTGAAGCGGCAAATGAGATCTGGGTATCTAGCGCCAAGCATTGTGGGATATGGGGAGGTCTCAAGCCAGTAAATAGCTCTTGAGCTTTAGTAGAAGGCCGAGTCGGAGCTGAGGATCAGCTGCGAACCCATCCAACAAGAATGAAGGTGAGATAGACAACTTAACATTTAGGTTTCAGCTGGTAATGTTACTTTTAGGTGGGGAATGGAATTTGATTTGCAATAGTGAGGACATATCTGTCCTGACAGATGAAACAACTGGAATGGTGACAGAGATACCTTACTAAAAGGATACAAGGCCAAACAACATGCCCTACATGGACTGACTTACAGCCCTGTCACTATACTCAGTATCCTACAGGGGTCTATATTAGATGAAAAACATTAGATTAAAACGTTCAGGTAGGTTATTTGTGTAGTTTATTTTTTTTATTAGATTTTCAAACTTTTAAAAGTTCGATCATATGGTGTCGACCATATGACAGATGAACTTTTGAAAGTTCAATTATCTAATATAGACTTTCATACAGACTGCTAAGCGGTGACCTGTGTCTGGCATACTCTGACCCATTACTGATGGATTTACTATACATCAGCAAGTCAAATGGCATCAGAAATACTCAAACTAGGGATCTCAACCTCTTCTGTAACATAAACACAATGATTTGGAGGGACAAGTATATTTCATAGAGGATACCACTGCTATGGAACAGACTCCCCATCCACATAGAATAAAGCTCAACCCTGTCCATTTTCAAGCTTAACTTAGATCTATGGATGAGAAACCAAAAATTTACCCCAGGCCTGCCCTCTGTACTACTAATGGACAGATGCAGCTCCTAAATGCCATATCCCATGTATAGGTCCCATCAAATTATCTATGGCATGATCCCAGTTATTCTCATTAAAGGTAACAGATTGTCAATCATGACATGGGTAGGGCAAATCTATAACCAAATTTGACAGGTTATTTTGAGCAAAAAAAAAGGAAAATTGACTAGGGTTAAAATGGCTCACAAGGGCAGCCAGCCTGAAACTTCCCTATAAACGTATAAATATTGGGGACCTCAAAGTTCCCCAGGGTATAATAACTGGGCTAGACTAGATAGAAATTATATTTCACAGGAACATGTAAATTTTGTATCAAGTTTCAACATACATACAATAACTATTTCAGATCATGCACCAATAACAACTAAAATAAAAATGCAAGCTAATGAAGTAAAAATGAGACAATTGTGCGTCCATCCCTACCAGTTAAAGAGACAGCAATTTAAGGAATGGCAATTGGAAATTATTCAAAGGTTATTGGGGAAGGCAGAAATGTCTTTAGAAGTTAAAGCCAGTGAGTGGGATAAAATGAAAATGGATGAAAATAGGGTAGAAATAAAACAAAAACATATGGTTAAGAAACAAGAATTATTTAGAGGGGCTGACAAAGGTTAAAGTATTGCAGAATAAGGGGAATCTCACAGAACAAGAAGACACACAACTGCAGACTGCTACAGAGGGGAAAATGTGAGTATCTGGATAATATGCATGAGTTTAGAAAGATTGTTGTTAAGCTAAATTTTTTGATAACTCCTGCACACAAAAACTTCTAGCTCAAGGAGGCAACAGAAAGTAGTAAGGGTTGTTGCCAAACTTAGGGAGCCTATAACAAGAAAAATAACCAGAGAGCTTGTAGAGGTATTAGAGTTATTTTGGAAATTTTATGAAAATGTGTATAAAGGAGAGAAATGTGGAATTCAAGAAAAAGCAAAAATGGAAATACTTATGGAAGAATATGCCAAGGTTAGAGGTAGATGACACACAACAATTAGTTAAGTCAGGAGGAGATGAGATAAAAATCGTGATGTATACTAAATATCCTGGAAATTCTCTAGGGATACATGGGATTCCTGTGGAAGTTTAGAAGCTAGGAGGGAGGAAAGTGATAAAAATCTTGCAAGTTTTGTTTAACAGTATTTTAAAAGGAGGGGAAACACCAATATCCTAGAAGAAAGCTGCGGTGTCTGTAACGCCTAAAGACCAGACTCAGCTTCATATTGGCCCATTTCAAATTTAAACTATGATTATACAGTGTTTAACTAAAAGAATGGTAAAGGTGTCAAAATTGATAGATATGGATAAATGTGGTTTTGTGAAAGGTAGGCAAACATTTGACAATATTTATGAACACAGATGATCCAGACAGAAGCAGAATGTAATAAAATACTACTGTTGTTGGTCGGTATTGACTCAGAGAAAGTATTCAACAAAGTAAGCTTGGATTTTACAAGTAGGGCTATGAAATAATTGGTGTTCCCTGATACAATAACAAGGTTAATCAGGGGGATATATGAGAGACTGGAGACAGAAATTAAAGTGGGAGGGTTACTCTCTGAAAAGTTGCGTCTAAACAACTAGGCAGGAGTGCCCTCTTTCCCCATTGTTATTTGCATTATAATTGTAGCCATTGGCAAAGGAAATAAGGGACTCCAAAATCCAAGGATAGAATTGGTATGATAATCAAGAAAAGTTGGCTTTATTTGCAGACAATATAATTTTGTACCTAATAAAACCAGAAATGAGTTGTGGAACATTCTGAGACAGTTTCATGTCTTTTCAGGATTTTAAATTAATGAAGATAAAACTAAAGTTATACACTCACCATAACTATGTATCTGTGTTTTCCATTTTCATTCTTCCTCAACATATGGGTTACAGATCTGACTTGGCCACATTCCACAGACTTTTGGATCCAAATCTCGAGCTCCTCCCTCTACCCATAATAACCTAGGCTGCCCCCAATACATCAGATCAAGGTTGCTGCCTTAAAAGTCTTAAGATATCAAAGGAAAAGAGAACAGAAATAAGAGCAGGGCTCAAACCTGGAACAACAGATTCCAAAAGTCCATCAGGTCACTCCATAAGAAGACAGGAAGGGGAATGATGGATGGGAGTTGAGGAAGAATGAAAATGGACAACACAGATGCATAGTTATGGTAAGTACATAACTTTAATATATGATGTTGTCCTTTTCATTCTTCCTCAACTTATGGGACAGAGTACCCAGCTATGGGTGGCCCTCATGAAAGTATATTATGAAAAACAGCTAAACCAAAGGCAGCTCTATTTCTGGAAAATATAATGAGTAACAAAGGTATGAGCATTGGACCATGTGGCTGCAGTTCAAATATCGTCTATGAAGTTCTTGACCAAAATACAGATGAAGCAGCCATGGATCTATTTGAAGGAGGTTTTGATAGAGAAAGGTTTTGCTGAGAATAAATCCAGGAAATGCAGTTAGTTATCCATTTGGCCAACATAACTTTAGACATTGGAGATCCCTGTCTACTAGATGAGAAAGAGACAAACAACTTGTATGTTTTCCTGAAAGCTTTTGTTCTGTGCAAGTAGAAACATAATTGTGTATCCACATCCAACAGATGTAACATGTATTCTCCTTTGACTGAAAATTTTGGAAAGAAGACTGGCAGAGGAATGATTTGATTAATTTTAGATTCAGAAACCATTTTTGGAAGGAAAGAAGGGTTGGTCCATAAGGTAAACCTGTATTTATGAAAAATAATTTAAAGAGCTTTTGATAAAACAGCCTGGAGTTCAGGTAACCTTTTGGCTAAAATAATAGCCACTAAAAAGGCACATTAAATCAGTTTTCACTGAAGGCTCAAAGGGTTTATGAGTCAAGCCTCGCAGTACTACTGTTAAATCCCAGGAAAGTGAAGGATCTTTCACTGGTGGTCTAAGCAAGAAGGTGCCTTTTAAAAATATCTTACATAACTTAAAAGGAGCCAAACAGGAATTTTTAAACCTGAATGATAATTTGAAATGGCTACCAACTGCACTTTGAGTGTGGAAAAACTAGCACCATCTTTAAATAGAGAAGCTGAAAAGACTAGTACCACTGAGACAGGGGCAGTGAAAGGATCAATGTCATTATACACAGCTCAGACTGAAAATTCTTTTCATTTACTTTTGTATATCCTTTTAGTCTTTTTGTCATGATAAAAGGATGGTGCATACTCCAGAAGAAAGCCCAGGCTGTCTGGCCATTAGTGGAACTGAAGAAACTATGTGGTTAGTGTTAGGGCTGGGATACTGGGATGTTTCATCCCTGAAGGATGAGACAGAATGTCTGGACTTGGGTCCAGTACCTAAGGATGATAGCAAAGATGAGACCAAAGGAAAGGAAACTACACTTGGCAAGGCCAAAAAAGGGGCAATGAGGATAAATGAGCTCTTTAACTGACTGTTTTCCTGTAAAAGTTTTACAGTCAGAGGTACTGAGGGATAGATATAAAGAAGACCAGAGGGACAAACATGGACTAGCTCATCTTTCTGTGACTCCTCCTGAGGGGGGATCAGGGCAAAATGCCTGTTGCACTTGTTGTCGTGGGCAGATGCAAAGAACTTATAGCAAGGTTGGCTCCAACTACAGAAAATTTCCTTTCCCACTGATTGATTGAGAGACCATTCATGAGGCATCAGAATGTACCTGCTGAGTTAGTCTGTATGAATTTAAAGAACATATTTCTTAAAAGGGAGTATCCAGATCTTCTTCTTTTGGCTGCTCCCATTAGGGGTCGCCACAGCGGATCATCTGTTTCCATTTCTTCCTGTCCTCTGCATCTTGTTCTGTCACACCAACCACCTGCATGTCCTCTCTCACCACATCCATAAACCTTATCTTAGACCTTCCTCTTTTCCTGTCACCTGGCAGCTTCATCCTTAGCATCTTTTTCCCAATATACTCTGCATCCCTCCTCAGCACATGTCCAAACCAACGTAATCTTGCCTCTCTGGCTTTGTCTCCAAACCTTCTAACCTGGGCTGACCCTCTAATATACTTATTCCTAATCCTGTCCACCCTCGTCACACCCAGTGCAAATCTTAACATCTTTAACTCTGCCATGTCCAGCTCTGACTCCTGCCTTTTTGTCAATGCCACTGTCTCCAACCCATATAACATAGCTGGTCTCACTACACCCTTGTAGACCCTCCCTTTCACTCTTACTGGTACTCATCTGTCACAAATCACTCCTGACACTCTTCTCCACCAACTCCATCCCGCCTGTACTCTCTTCTTCACCTCTCTTCCGCACTCATCATTACTCTGAACTGTTGATCCCAAGTATTTAAACTCATCCATCTTCGCCACCTCTACTCCCCGCATCCTCACCATTCCTATATCCTCCCTCTCATTCACACACATATATTCTGTCTTAGTCCTGCTGACCTTCATTCATCTTCTCCAAATAAACTGCTTATTTCAATAATTGAAGAAGTATCCAGGAAGAGACAAAAGGGCCAGTTGTGGCCACTGTCAGGAAATTTACAGGGAAGTAGACTTTAAAAATAAGACTCCAGATTATCAGGGCCTCCATGTTGGTAATGGAAGCATTGAAGGAGAGTTGGCTACAAGAGGAAGTAAGGATAATAATACTTGTGACCCCTTGTACGTTATGACATACAATGTGGACAGTGGACCACTTGTTAATATCGTGAATAAGAACTGGGATTTGATAATTAACAATAAGGAAGTTTATGAGAAGTTGAGAGCAAGACCCAGAAATGAGTATAAATGGGGGAGCTTTTTTAAAATCTTTTCAACAATATGTCAAATAATAAAAACAAAATAATGTGTAAGATGTCCAAATGTGGGTCCTGTAACCAGTGCCATATGATTTTACAAGGACAGGAAGTAAGGATTTGTCATAGGGTGATCAAGTCTAAAGGATATTATAATTGCCATACTGAAGGGGTGGTTTATCTCATTCACCCCAATAATGCTCAGGAAGTTAAGTCTAAGTCTTTTGAAATAATCAAATTATGTCCTGACATTTCAAATGTTCTTATCTCTGGAACTATAAGGATTATGACAGAAGTATAAATGGCAAACTCTTTATCACAAACTATTTTTTATAGTGGCAGTATTCTTTAGATTCTAGATCTTAAACTGAATTGTATAAGTCACAGCAAACACAGTAACTATTACATTTGTAATACTTTGTAAACAACTTACACTATTGTAGCAACCACTCAAGTTACACACATACTGTCACAGCAGCATTTTATTCATCTAGCTAAGAGCTTTCCTTAGAGGCTAAGGTGTTTTGCCTATGTTACCTGGTTACTGAGATATTTAGAAAAATATGAACTTATATAGATATAATTTTCACATCATAAAAACAGTTCATATCAATTTACCTACATTAGACAGAGGTCAGATATTAATGCAGTTGAGTTTGCTACTGTGTAAGCTTTAAGATGAAATATTTTAAAACCTTGTACATAGCATGGTTTAGGAATTACTGATGCAGACATGAACAAGCAATATTTGACGCCTAGAGGCGTCAGGAGGAGTTAACTGCAGATGAACCTGGAAGAGTAACTCGTATGTAATGAGTTATGTGGTGCTCTGTAAGGAATGTCCAAGCTTTTATGTAGGCAAGACAGAGAGGAAGCTGAAACAACGGATATATGAACACTGTTATGATATAGGTAAACATAAACTCACCAATGCCCTTTATAAACATTAACGTACATGGGAACCATTTTTTTTTTGTTCTTTGTCTTGGAGCAGGTTGAAAAACATCCTAGGGGTGGACCCTGGCCAATTATTTTAGAACAGAGGGAATTGTGGTGGCAATTATTTTAGAATGCTTCATCCTGGCCTGGATTAAATGATTTTATTAATATAAGCAGTGTATTAAAAATGAAAGCATATGAGAGATAATACCTGGGCATGCGCATGGTGTATCGAGTTACATTTTCATATTTTATATTTTAGAATGTTTTATAGGGTGAAGGATTTTATTTAAAAATTGTTGATTAATTGCCTTAACTGATTAATTGCTATGTGAATAGGAAGGGTATAAATACTTGATGATGGTTCAATGCATTTAATTCATTTGGTCTGAAGAAGTCTGTATTAAGAGATGAAAGCGCTTACTGTTTGGTGGATTTTATAATAAAAATTATGGAGTATATTGTCCTGCTGTGGAGTTTTACATTGGTGCTTCATTCATCTGATAGTACGTTGGATTTCCCAGGAATGTGCATTGCTACTAGAAAGCAGTTGAAGGAGAGTGCCCATTGCCACACTCTCATAGCTTCTTGGCAAAGGGGGTAAGATTGGGTTCACCCTTGCTTGTTAATGTACCAGACCACAGACATGTTGCTGGTTTGAATCGCAATGGTCCCTAGAGGAAGAGCATTTTGAAATGCATGCACTGCTAGAAGGACTGCTGTCTTCCTCAGAATGCTGATATATGAACTGGTCTCTTGAGGGACCACATGCCTTGGACCGTTCTTCCCAAGTAATGCCCCCCCACCCCAATTGGGAGGCTTCCGTGGTCACTGTGGCCAACAGGGGAGATAGTAGGATAGGCTGGCCTAGATAAATGTCATCTGACTAGATCCACCAGCGAATATGACATCTGCATATCTGAGTAAGTTAGACTGGAAAGGATAGGGGCCATTGAATAACAGACCATTGAGCAGCTAGAGTCCATTGAAGAACATGCATAAAATAATGTGCTAATGGGACTAATACTACTGACACTGCCGTGGAACCTAAGACTTGAAGAATAAGTCTGGTAGGAGGAGCAGGATGAGAACGAATTTGATTAACCTGAGATGTGAGTGTGCATGCACACTGAGAAGGTAAGGAAGCAATCTGATTTATTGTGTTTAGGGGGGCACCAATGAACTCCAGGCTCTATACCGGTATCTGTTTGGATTTGGCAGTATTGACTGTTATGCCTAGTGACTGGCAAATCTGGACCAGACAGCCCCTGAACTGTTCTAAGAGATGCATGGCTGGGGTTGTGAGATTCCAGTCATCTAAATATGGAAATGAACAAACTGAAGTAACAGCAAGTAAAATTCACCAGTAATGCAAATAAGCGGTTAGGGCACACAAGTTCAGGCTACACAAGGTAATTTATTTGATAAAGTCAAATACAAGCGCTTTTGTCCTGCCAAATGCAGAACTTTTTCAAAGACTTTTTCAAAGACTTTTTCAAAGACTTTGAAAAAGTCCTGCATTTGGCAGGACGGAAGCGTTTGTGTTTTGTTTATCAAATAAATTACCTTGTGCAGCCTGAACTTGTGTGCCCTAACCAATTTTTGCATTACTGATTAAATATGGAAACACACAGAATCCTTCTAGTCTCAGGTGAGCTTCTAGCACTGCCATACACTTGGTAAACATCCTGGGAGCTGTGGTGAGTCCAAAGGGTAGGGCTCTGAACTGGTAGTGACTGGCTCGCAGCTGAAAGTGTAAATGTCTTTGGGAATGCCTGTCTATTTTGATGTGATAGTACACATCCTGAAGATCAGTGGAGCACATTCAATTGTTCTTGTGTAGAAGAGGTAGAATGAACTGAATCATGACCATTTAGAACTTTGATTTCCTCACAAATTGGTTCAAATTGCTTTGATCCGAAATTGGTCTCAGGTCCCCTGTCCTTTTTGAAACTTAAAAGAACCTTGGGTAAGTTCTGAATCCTCTTTGGTCTGGTGGGACCTTCTGGACATCTCTTTTGTCCAGCAACTTTTTTTATTTCTTGTGCTGCAGCTTCTCTTTGACGGGGTGGAATGTCAGCAAGCTTATTCCATCTGTAAGTGGATATCTGAAAAAAAAGGGTATGAAGTAACCTCTGAATATTACCTTTAGCACCCAGGAATCTTTTGTTATAGTAAGTAGCCCAGGCTTCTGGGTGAAGGGACCAGCATCCACCAACTGCCTCCAAAGGCAGACAGTTGGGCAAGCCCTTCAGGAGCAGTGAAAAGGTCTATCCTGGGAAGAATCTCAGGAACCCTGATTTTGTGCACCCCTCTGCTGTGTGGCTGAAATATTCTGTTCGAACTCCCTCCTCTGCCTCTTAAGGAGTTGTCTCCATGTGAGTCCTGAAAAGATCCCTGGGACTTACAAAGCCACATTTTCTTGACACCTCTCTGATTCCCTGAAAAAGATCATTGAGGAGTAGAAATCTGAATACCTATGGCAGAAACCATCTTTCCTTCTTGTTCACTGTGTGAAAGTGCTTCTTTCATAATAGCGCCAAACAGGGATGTTCCATTAAAGGGTGCATTGATGAAAGAAGACTTGAAAGGCTCCACAAAGTCACATAGCTGCATCCAGGCATGTCTCTTATGGCAATGCCTGAACTGGCCACTAGTGAGGTACCTTCTGCTGAGTAACAGATCAACCTCATGGATGCATTGGAAATAGATAAAAAAGTGGCCAGCTTGGAAGATGATTTTTTGCAATCCTCTACAGACATGGACTCAGAGATTTTGACAGTTCTTTGGTCAAATCTTTTTGTACTTTTGTAAAGTGTGCCAGATCATTCAGGGACCTCAGGGCAAAGGTCACTGAGGTAAATACATGCTTTCTAAATCTGTCCAGTGCCCTAGAGTTCCTGTTACAGGGTTGGACAGAGGAGCTCTGCGCTGCTAGCTCCTTGTTGGTGGCTGCTGCTACAATCAATGCATCGGCAGGGACTCCTTTGTTCCACTGGGGTTTTTCCTTTGGAGGAGCTAAAAGCTTGTCCAGGCAGCTTGGGATAGGCTCAGATGAATCCAGTTCCATTCACACCTGGCAAGACAGTAGGTCGATAAGCTCATTGGCTGGGGGAGTCAACCAAGACGTAGATGGGCTATCACCAAACACCTCCAGAAATACTGACTCCTCAGGAGGAGGACTGTTGGAGGACAAACCTTTCTGCTTAAGGATCTCTAAAATTTCTCCAAATGAGACATCATCAGGTGGTGATCTGGGGGATGCTTCTCCTTCACTGAAATCAGTATTGTCATTGAGAGGAATCTATGAGCCTCCTCTTGCACATTCCCCTCTGGTGAACCTCCTCAGTGGGATGTTCTGGGGAAGTGTCCGAAACAGGAGTAGTTTTTCTACTGGAACTGAGTGGAAGTTTGATGGAACTGGTTGCCCCTGTGGAGTAGGCCTAATGGGATCTGAACTCAGAGTCATAGAGGGAAATGGGGTAGGATATAAGGAAGTATGAGAGACTGGATACCTAATATGATATAAAACCCTTTCCACAACCTTGAAAGCAGAAGGACCCAGAGAAAATGTGGCCATCTGCACTGGAGCCAAATGTTCCAGCACAGGCTGATCCATGCTTCAAGGAGGGAACTAGACCTGAGCAGGGATGGATCCAACATCATCAGAGCAGACCCCGGCCCCATGGAACCGATGCTGACACTTCATCTCTGGGACTCGTCCCAATCCAAATGCATAGGAGTGGAACTGGTGAGGTAAACTGTCAGAGTCAAAGAAATAATTATCTTCAGATCCAACACCAGAACTCTCTGAGCTGTCAGATCCTGGGGCTCTAAAGATGATGGATGGATCAGAGGAGGAGATAAAACTCTATGGGTAGTTACAGGATGGCTCACGGCTCCAATGGGAGATGGAGCAGATATAACCCCCATCAAGATCTGAGCTCTGAGGAACTTTTCCATCATCTTATACACATCTCCTTCAGAAAGACTCCTAGAGGACCTGACAGATGATGTAGTGGATTGAGGCCTGGAATATTTCTTGGTGTTTGCATTAATGGAGAATGGAGCCAATGTGAGATTGGGTCTACCATAAACTCGGGTGAGTTCTCAGCGTTTATGATGTGCTAGGTATGTGGTCCGATGGTTTCAGATCCATAGTCTGGATGGCAGGCCTGGATAATATAACAATGGGATCTGAAGGTTTAGGCTCAGGAAGCTGAGTGTCCATAATCTGTGCTTTCAGATCCAATAAACTCATATACAAAGACTTGCGAATTTTCTGTGGTGGCTCCAAGGAAGGTTTTGGAGACTTTGCAGGACAACAAATCCTGTGCTCCAAAGGAGCTTTTGGAGATTTGCTTGGGGTTTGAGCCCCTGATGAGGAAGAAGATGCAGGTGGAAGCAAACCCTTGAAGACAAGCTTGTTACATCTATCAGCAAAAGCTCTAGCATTGAAGCCTGCACAAATAGTACAATTTATACCCAAGTGTGCCACTCCTACTCAATAATACACTACCTGCAGGCATCTGAGTTAGGGATTTTATGACCACAAGAAGTACATTTCTTAAAATCTGTTGGCTTATCAGCCATGACAGAAAACCCACAGAAAGAAGCTATATAGAACAAAGAAAGGGACATTTTTTTAAATGGGTAAGAAATTACCACACTTGGTAATTAAGAATACCTTGTTAAAAATTGTAGGAACAAAGGAAAAGAAAGAATCAGAAAGAGTACCAAAAATGGTAGTTATATAAACTAATAAAACTATAGTAGAAGGCCTGCCACAGAAAAACTGAAAAACTAACTAGAGTGAGTTTTGAAATATAGTAAAGTATAATAAAATATAGAAGAGAATGCAAAACATACAATAATTAGAGAAGAATAATGAACTTACGACTACGTGGAGGCCGCAGTAGTGCAGTGGTTAGCGTTGTCGCCTCACAGCAAGAGGTTCTCCCGTTCGATTCTCAGCTGGACCGCCTTCTGTGTGGAGTCTGCATGTCCTCCCCGTGGTCAAGTGACATTAAAGACATCCAGGTAGGTGCATGCATGAATGGGTGTGCCTTCTTTGAAGGTTGGGCATCGGGCTGGTAACTCGGCACCGTAAAATTCCATTGCCAATCATTAGTGGACAGGAGTTCCGCTGTGGCGACCCCTAACCGGAAAAAGCCAAAAGACTTTTAATGAACATATGACTACCCAGATGTTAAAGTAACACTATGAAAGAGGATCCAAGTTCATGCGCGATGGTGGCAAACAAGATCTGAGTTATTGGGGGTGGACTAGGGTGCACGAGAGTTGGATCCAAAAATCTGTGGAATGCAGCTGAGTCGATCTGAGGAAGAATGAAAAGGACAACATCAGATACAAAGGTTATAGCTATGAACTATGTACCCACACATGAACTGGTTCAGCAAAATCCATATAATGAAGTAGTATGGAACAGGGGTTAAAATAATTCTGTTATGCCAGCTAAGGATATGTCAGAAGAGGCTAAACAAAGATGATACAAAAACTGAGAAACTGGAAACTCTTACTTATAGATGGGGATAGCAATATACAAGCAGTGAAAATATTTTTAGTCTCTTTAGTTTTATATACAGGTCAGGCTATTTTTATCAACCAGATGAGAAGTTGTGGATAGTAACTAATAAAGAGTTGAAGGATTTATCTGGGAAGGGGAAAGGGCAAGGGTTAACTGGGATACATTGATCCTTCCAAGAGAACAAGGTGCTTTATGATTACCTGATTTGAAGGGATTATTTTAGAGTTACACAGTTAAGGCTCATATACATAACATATGCAGAAAGCTATAATTCATAGTGAAAAGGAATGATGATGAAGCAGGGAGAAATTCAAGAAATAAGCAGAGAGTGGGCTTTTGCATGCAGATCCTAAAGGATAAGCCATACAGAATATTCTATCCATAAAGTTGCAGAAAGGATTCTAAGAACTAAGCCAACATGAGAATGGCGAAAGGGGAGTCTGCCAATAAGGATTAAAGGAAAGTATTCAGAGCAAATAACTAGAGGGAAAGTTAACATAATAGGAAGAGGCCAAGATGACATTTGGAATACAGGCTAGAGACTGTATTTCTCATCAGGAATTGCTATCAGAATATAGGCAAAGAGAAAGGCACAGGGGAATCCTAAGATCTTGTAGAGTTTACAATTGAATTTAGAAATCCAGCTGATGGTAAAAAAAATGATAATTGGTAGGACATATAAAATATTGTACAATAACTATAGGAGTCGGTCAGAGGAGGTTAGAAAACATTGGGAAGATAGACTGGATAAACAATTCACAGGGGAACAATGGGAGGACATGTGTATGACTCCCAAATATGCAACAAAGTCTACAAGATTTAGGATTTTTGCTTGGAAGTGTTGGCATTGGTATTTTTATACCCCAAGCAGACTCCAAAGGATTTTTCCTCTGGTAGATGTCAAATGTTGGAGGTGTGATGGGGAAGAAACAGGTAACTGGGAATATACATTTTTGGAGTGTACAGAGTTGGGAGGCTTTAAAATTCTCTGCAGAGTACTCTGTCAGAAATACTGAGTGAGCAAACTGGTGTAACTGAGATATAGATTTTTTGAGCTGGGATATAGGATCTGAATTGTGAATTGCCTAGACACAGCAATGCGTTGTTAAGATGAATTCTGGTGGCTGTCAAAAAAAGCAATTGCTAGAAAATGAAAATCATATTCTAAACCACTGAATATTGTAACAGAGATACAAGAACTGGAACTGGGATCTTTAAAAAAGGGTAGGAACACGTTTCATAGAAAAAAATGGAAATTGTGGGAACAATACATGCAGAATAATGTTTTGGAGGATGAGTGAGGTTTAAGTGACAGCAGGAAATGAGCAATTTAAGTAATGTTGGATTTATGATAATCGTACAAAAGAGTATATGTGATGTATATTGTTTGTAACTGTGAACAAGTTAATATGATTTATTTTCTTTTATATAAATGTATGCTTGCCTATGATTTAAGTGAAAATTCAATAAAAGTGTTAAAAAAAGATGTTTAGACTGCAGGTTAGAGACTGCCTTCCCTGTCAGGGACTGATATCAGGGTATACACAAAGATAAATGGATAGGGGAGTTGTAGTAGAAGATTTGATCTGGTTTTCATTCAAATCGAGAACAGAATTAGTAGGGCATATAAAATACTGCAAGATAATTATAAGAATCAATCAGAGTAGGCTGGGAAGACAGACTGGAAAAGTAATTTACAAGGGAACAACAGCTTAACATATGTATGGCTCCCAAATATGTAACAAAGTCCAGAAGGTTTAGGATCTTTGTTTGAAGGTGTTTGCACTGGTATTTTACACTGCAGGCAAACTTCAAATAATTTTTCCTCAGGTAGGTAGCAAATGTTGGAGGTGTGATGGGGAAGAAGAGGGTAACTGGGACCATGTTTTTTTGGGAGTGTAATGAGTCAGCATATTTTTAAAAAATTTTCTACAGAGTACTCTGCCAGATATATTGGTGGAGCAAATAGCTGTAACTAAGGAAATTATTAATTCGAGAAGGGATACAAGATCTCAATTACATAGTCACAGTAGGGCCTTATTAAGGTTAATTCAGTTGGCAGCCATAAAAGCAATTACTACAAATTAGAAAGCAAAATCAAACCCAAATGTATGACATACTGAATATTATAAAAGAGATAAAAGAACTGGAAGAGTGATCTTTAGAAAAGGGAAGGAGCAAATTACATACAAATAAATGGAATTTGTGGGAACAATACCTGCAGAATAATGTTCAGGAGGAGTAGTGAGGTTGAAAGGAAGGCAGGAATTGAGTGATTTATGTAATGGACTGAACGTCAATTGTTATAAAGAAAAGTAATGTATAATGTGTGTAAATGAGCAAAAATGTTAATATGGTTTGCTTTCTTTTCTATTAATGTATGTGCCTACTTCTTCATTGATAGTTTAATAATGGTGTTAAAGAAAAAAGTAGTTTTAAACAACTTTTAAGAACCTTTTACCATAAAAGTAAAAAAAAAAATGTACCAATTTAAAAGTATGGAAACGTCATGAGGCAGTCAACAAAAACACTTTTCCTAGTTTAAATAAGAAAAAAGTACAGTGGAAGGTTTTCCCCAAAGGGAAATTATCTACCCAGCAATGAGACAGCATTAGTCAACTGATGATCCTCAAAAGCTCACATAGGAGATTGGCTGCAGGAATGCTCTGAAGGCCTTGACACCCAGACCTAATCTTTGGTCAGCTCAGCTCAAGCTGACTAACAGTTTGGGTGCGTAGAAGGTACCCTGAAGTTTTTGAAGCTGGCCAGCTGTTATATCCTATGCAAGATATAACCCACATAGCTTAGGCTACGGCCACAGTGATCATAATGATGAACATTAAGTGCTGTTTACATGGACTTATAAAAATGGTTTAAAAAGAAATGTTAATGCTGAAATGAGCATTAACAGCTACAGAAATCCAAAATCCACACTCATCTGAATAATTCTAATAAAAATGTCACTTCACAGGGGGATTTCCAAGATGTCTGCACAGTGAGTAACAGCTTAATTCTAGCTCTCCCAGTGTGAAAACAGAAACTTAGCAGAGAACCCTAGTGAATTAATATTTCTGGGTAAATTTCAGTAACTGACTAGTAAGTGCACTGCCTGGATGCCAGGAAAAAAGAAATATGGAGGATGTGAAGGAAAATCAGATGCAAATGGAGAGGAAAAAAACAGAGACTAGGAAAGCTACTGCAGCTGTTCAACAAAAATCAGTGCAAGCTCTAAACATGGCATCCAGTAACTTAGAAGAAAGTATAAGAAAACTGCACACATAACTGATTAAAATAAATGAAACACTGATGGAGTATATCAACTCAAACAACAAAAGACTGGTAAAAATGGAAGAAACTTTAAACACATATTCAGAAGAGGTAATAAAACTGCAAAAATCAGAGGGCAAAATGAATAAAAGGCTGGCTAAATATGAGACTGCTCAAGAAGAGATGTTTCAAAATATAATAGAATTAGAGGACAGAGCACATAGGGAAAACCTGAGATTTTCTGCTGTACCAGAGAAGCTGGAAGGAACAGACTGTATTAATTTTATGAAAGCAAAAATAAGCAACCAGACTGGTATTCCACAGCAGGAGTTGTTAACTGAAAAAGCACATCATGTGTATGCCCCAAACCTGGCTACAAGAAAGCAACCAAGACCTGTAATAGTAAATATGTAATCCCACCAGCAGAAGGAGGTGATTCTCTCAAAATTGTGGCAGAAAAACAAAGTGCTAAATGTGGGAGACAGAACTGTGTTTGTGGTGAATGACTATTCATCTTCCACCAGGCAGAAGAGGAGTAAATTTATTCCATTATTCATGGAATGCCAAGAAGCAGGCATGAGATTCAAACTACTATACCCAGCTATCTTCAAAATATTCTTCGCTGGAGGGACAAAATAATTTTTTGATGAAGTACATGCTAAGGAGGAAACACAAAATGTTGTCCAACATAAAGTGAGCTGTGAAACAGAAGGACATTTTGCTTCTTGTTCTTCTGGTAATAAAGACCACAGAGAGACTGTGCCAATGAAACCTTTTCCAATGTTTCAACAGAAAATGCTTGAGAGAAGAAAAAAGCACATGAATTGACTAGAAGAATTGAGAATACAATAGAAATGAAGCAGCAACAGGATTTAAGAGATGGAGATGAAGAGTAACACCAGGTAACTTCGAAACTGACAAATATGGGATTACAAAGCAAAAAATTAAATTTGTGAAACATGACAAAACAGGAAAATCTGGAAGTATTTGACTCTTTTGGACTCTGTTAAACTTGTAGGGGACTGTAAAGCTATGCCCTACTTCATGTCATTAATGTTCAGAAAAAATACTCAAGTCTTGTAGCCTAGGTTTATAGGTAAACACTAGGTTAATTACCCCAAGGGGTATTCTTAAGTCTAGTCATACCTCCCAAGGTTCAAATGAAATGAGTGTTGAATCTGATAAAATCCCCGGTCAGGGGAGGAAAGCGCTCAATCCGATGGTTTTCCAGTTTTACTATTAAAGTGGATTTTATTGCTGAATTCTTTGGTTGCTGCTATTTGTGTTCGACTACACAAAAAAACCTTTTCGAGATTTCCTGACTGTTGACAGTGTGTGTTTTCTACTATCAGAAAAATACTTAGCAGAGGGGAAGAGGAGGGAGAAAGTAAACTAAGTAAAAAACAAAGTTATGTACTTACCATAATGTTCCATGTGTGTTGTCCATCTCGACCTTTATTCTCACTGATGGTCTGGATCCAATGTATTGGATTCATCTCAGCCTTTTCAAAAGCTTGAGGTCTTCAGCAAAGCTTGTGGGCATCCTTCCATAACCATAATGCAGTTCCCTAACTTCTTCAGATCTTGCTTGCCTCCATCAACTCGTACGAATGAAAAAAACCTCCCTTAATATGTGTATACACATAAAAGTATATATATATATATATATATATATATATATATATATATATATACACACACACACACACATATATATATATATATATATATATATATATATATATATATATATATATATATATATCTATGTTTAATAGGCCAAGGCAGTATTTCTGAGGCTATGGAGATCTGCAAACCCAATAACTACTTGGTCTCCCAGGAGTATAGGAAGGAGGTAAGAGGGTATGGAGGGTGAGTTGTGAGAATAAAGGTTGAGATAGACACCACACATGTAACGTTATGGTAGGTACATAACTTCTTTATGTGTTGGAGTCAATCTTGCCTTTATTCTCACTGATGGTACTGCATCCCAAGCAACCTGACTTTTGGGTGGCTCATGGGAGTATATTCCTCAGAACCATAGAAACAAAACAGACTCTACTCCTAGAGGCCAAATCCACTTTGTAATGAGTAATAAAGGTATGAGGTTTCACCCACGTAGCTGCAGCACAGATGTTATCCAAAGGTAACTTTGCTTAGAAAGCTGTAGATGTAGCTATCAACCTAGTGGAATGAGCTTTAACAGGGAATGAAAGAGCTCTATTCTTGCAGTTGTAGATGTAGGATATACAAAATGTGACCCATCTAGATAAGGTAACTTTTGAAACTGGTTGACCTTTTCTAATATCAGATTAAGATATAAAGAGCTGATCTGATTTCTGAAGTTCTGTGTAAGTAGAAACATAACTGTCTATGAACATTGAGAAGATGTAGTGAATATTCTCCCATTGTTTTAGAAATTTGGAAAGAAAACTGGCAGCTTACTAGATTGATTGAGGTTACTTTCCAACACAACCTTTGGAAAAAGGGAGGGATTAGTGTGTAAAGAAACTCTGTCCTATGGAAGCTTGACAGACAAAGCTTGCAATTCTGAAACTCTTCAAGCTAAAATCATAGCCACAAAAAAAAAGAGTGTTTCCCAAGACAGAAATTTCAAATCACATGTGGCCGAAGGTTCAAATGAAGAACAAATAATATTTGTCAAGATGAAGTTCAGATCCCAGGGAGGAGTTGGATTTTTCTATACAGGTCTTATCACTGTAGTGCCTTTCAAAAAGACTTTACAAAGCCTGTGAGACATAATCGCAGGCCCATTTTCTCCTACATGGAAATCTGAAATTGCTGCCAATTGAACTCTAATAGTGGAAGCCGCAGCTCCTTCATGAAAAAGTTTCTCTAAAAATTCTAGAATAGAATGTAAGTGCCAAAAAGTGATCTATAAAAACAAAAAACATCTCAGGTACAAATCCAAATCCAATGACAATATAAATGTGAGGAAAAAACAAAGCGATAGAACCACGGGTAACAACTTTTTATTCACAAGTAAACTTTCACAGACACAGTGCTTCTTCCTCAGGCATCAAGTGAATAACAATTCTAAAACATACTTATAGCAGCTGTTGCAATCAGCCAGGTTTTGCAGTACAGAGACAAATAGCCCCCGACCAGGCTCGTGCCATCGGACTGCAGGGCTGCAGCCCCCCCAGCTTTGAAAAGAAAGAAAAAGATTAACATTTTAAAAAGTAAAATATTTAGTAGCTAGTATTTAAATAATACTACTTAGCTGCAAGTCCGACTGACTTGCTGTTAAAGTCCCAGAACTTGAATTGCATGCACATGCATGCTCGGCGAGTTCCGGGTTTTAAAAAAAAAAATAGCTTCTGTAAATCCAGACTGCTGTAAAACCAGTCCAGATTAAGAAGCAAAGGCATTAGTGTACAGATGCCCAAAAGTCTATGTGGTTTGTAACCACGGTAAAGTGGAAGGAGATCAGACTGCCACGTCTGCAGTCATGTACATGACATGGATGGCTGAATGGCTACTTATTGGTTCTTGCTCTCTTCTCTTGCTCTGCATGCTGAGAAAGAGAGAGCGAGAAACAGTCAGCAGCAAATTGGAGTTTGTTCGATCGGACAGCAGACAGAGCAGTGCAGTGCACCTTCAACTGTTTGACCTGTTCCCTGGATTGGAAAAAAACTCATGAGAGCCTGAAGTGTAAAGGTCAGTAGCAACCATGAATTACAAACCTGATGAATTAGGCTGCCCGAGCATTATGATACAGGGTATGGGAAAGCAGTTCCATCAGTGCCTAATTCTTACTGTAAGAAAGTTACTTTTTTGAAAAAAAAAATCAATTTATTTGTATGTGTGTTCTGACATAATAATTTTTGTTTTCATTCCTTTGGCTGTGAAGTACTGCTGACACTGTAAAGTGATATCCAGTTAAAATACTGTTTAGTGTGTTAGCAGACTGAATAGCCTTTTGAAAAGTACTAGATAAGCTGTTTTTTGAGGTTTGTCTCATACATTATAACATAATTTATTTTATCTCAGCATTTTATTCAGTAATGTTTCTGATGATGATACAGTAATAAAATACCTGTTACCTCAACTTTAAAGAAATATTAACAGACGGGATCTCTGGTATATTTTCAGTAATAGCCTGAGCACATGAGAAAGTAATAATTGATTCTGTTAGTAAAAATCGCGGTTGTGATTTATTTATAGAAATGTGGAAAGACCCAGGTAAAGAATTAATATAATGCAAAGAAATTATTACTGTAAATGAAAAAAGATTGTTGATTATTATTCTGCAAAACAGCTGCCATTTTGTATCAGTGCCTCTGCTTTTACTAACTCAATAAACGTTTTTAAGAAAGACTGTGGATTTTGTACATTTGGAGACTCTGCTGGAAGTGGTTTTTGTTGTTATTTACTTGGTTTGTTACTATACAGCAGCATTCTTCTGTGTGGATTTTTGATTCCATATCTAAAGAATTAAGACAGGCACTGGGTGGCAGTGAAGAGTTACTGAATAGCTGGGTAACTACAGCAGAGCTAGTAAGGGAGATGTCTAGAAAGGTGCTTGGTGTGACATTTGAAAAGAGGAAGAAGGACAAGGAGACCTGGTGGTGGAATGAGGAAGTACAGGAGAGTATACAGAGAAGGAGGCTGGCGAAGAAGAAGTGGGATTGTCAGAGAGATGAAGAAAGTAGACAGGAGTATAAGGAAATGAGGTGCATTGCAAAGAGAGAGGTGATGAAGGCCAAGGATAAGGAGTATGAAGAGTTGTATGAAAGGTTGGACACTAAGAAGGGAGAAAAGGGCCTGTACTGATTGGCTAGACAGAGGGATCGAGCTAGTAAAGATGTGCAGCAGGTAAGGATGATAAAGGATAATGAGGGAAATGTACTCACAAGCGAGGAGAGTGTGTTGAGCAGATGGAAAGAGTACTTTGAGGGGCTGATGAATGAAGAGAATGAGAGGGAGAGAAGGTTGGATGATGTGCAGATAGTGAATTATGAAGTGCAGTGGATTAGCAAGGAGGAAGTAAGGATAGCTATGAAGAGGATGAAGAATGGAAAGGCTGTTGGCCCAGATGACATACTTGTGGATGCATGGAGGTGTTTAGGTGAAATGGCAGTGGAGTTTTTAACTACATTGTTTAATGAAATCTTGGAAAGTGAGAGGATGCCTGAAGAATGGAGAAAAAGTGTTTTGGTTCCGATTTTTAAGAATAAGGGTGATGTGCAGAGCTGTAGTAACTACAGAGGGATTAAACTGATCAGTAACAGCAGGAAGTTATGGGAAAGAGTAGTGGAAGCTACGTTAAGAAGGGAGGTGATGATTAGTGATCAGCAGTATGGTTTCATGCCAGGAAAGAGCACTACAGATGCAATGTTTGCTTTGAGAGTGTTGATGGAAAAGTATAGAGAAGGTCAGAAGGAGTTGCATTATGTCTTTGTGGACTTACAGAAAGCATATGACAGGGAGCCTAGAGAGGAGTTCTGGTATTGTATGAGGAAGTCGGCAGTGTCAGAGAAGTATATAAGAGTGGTACAGGATATGGACGAGGGTAGTGTGACATCGGTGAGGTCTGCAGTGGGAGTGACAGATGCGTTTAAGGTGGAGGTAGGATTACATCAAGGATCAGCTCTGAGCCCTTTCTTATTTGCAATGGTGATGGATAGGTTGACAGACGAGATCAGACAGGAGTCCCCGTGGACTATGATGTTTGCAGATGACATTGTGATCTGTAGTGAGAGTAGGGAACAGGTGGAGGAGACCCTGGAGAGGTGGAGATATGCTTTATAGAGAAGAGGAATAAAGGTCAGCAGGACTAAGACAGATTATATGTGTGTGAATGAGAGGGAGGACAGAGGAATGGTGAGGATGCAGGGAGTAGAGGTGGTGAAGGTGGATGAGTTGAAATACTTGGGATCAACAGTTCAGAGTAATGGTGAGTGTGGAAAAGAGGTGATGAAGAGAGTACAGGCAGGATGGATTTGGTGGAGAAGGGTGTCAGGAGTGATTTGTGACAGATGAGTACCAGTAAGCGTGAAAGGGAAGGTCTACAAGAGGGTAGTGAGACCAGCTATGTTATATGGGTTGGAGACAGTGGCATTGACAAAAAGGCAGGATTTAGAGCTGGATGCGGCAGTTACAGATGTTAAGATTTGCACTGGGTGTGACAAGGGTGGACAGGATTAGGAATAAGTATATTAGAGGGTCAGCCCAGGTTGGAAGGTTTGGAGACAAAGCCAGAAAGGCAAGATTACATTGGTTTGGACATGTGCTGAGGGGGGATGCAGAGTATATTGGGAAACAGATGCTAACGATGAAGCTGCCAGTTAACATGAAAAGAGGAAGGCCTAAGATAAGGTTCATGGATGTGGTGAGAGAGGACATGCAGGTGGTTGGTGTGACAGAGCAAGATGCAGAGGACAGGAAGAAATGGAAACAGATGATCCGCTGTGGCGACCCCTAACGGGAGCAGCCGAAAGAAGATATATATATATATATATATATATATATATATATATATATATATATATATATATATATATATAGTGTGTATGTTACCAACACTTGATTTCATTTTAAACTTTGCATCCGAAGACTGTAACAGATGGAACGAATTCCTCAGATTCTGCCACATCTTGTAACACTACAACAAGTCTTCTAAGATACAGACACTAACAGCTGAATGAAACACTATAACTCTTGATGAAATAAGATTTTGGTTTGTAGATGTAATAAAACAGGAGTGATATCCCTTTCATTGTCTGCAGACATGCTTATTCACAAAGCACATGTAATCTTTGCCTTTTTCTGAATTTGAAAAGCAGTCAGTTCTTCTAAATAAAATTTCCTGACAGTATATATGGCAGAGTGGAGCAGGACTTTATTTAAATAGTGATTTTTACACACTAGTAGCAGTTCAAACTGCAAACTAGTGTGTAAAGCTGAAGACGTTTTGTGAAATTTGTAGCTGCACTCATGTATGCTCAAGTTCCACTTTTAAAAAAAAAAAGAAAAAAAAAATTATTTTGCTAGTCACCAGACTGTTTTTAAAACAGTCGGGATTGGGAAGACTGCAGGCATCAATGAAAATGTCCAGAAGTCACTGCAACTTTAACTGCAGTAAATTAGAAACTGACTGGACTGTTTAGTCAGCAGCCACATCACGTAATCTGAGTATGCGACGTGGCTGTTGATTAGTCCCGTTGCTCTCGCATTGTCTTCCCGTGCTTTAAACATTTAATCTGTGAGGGAATGAGTGAGAGAGATGGATGACAGAGAGCAGGAGAAAAAAAACTGTAGCAGTGAAATTTGTTTGTCCATCAATCAAATTACTATTAGGTTAAGAGAAGCCAAGGATTGTTTGGCTAGGAAGGATTTTTTGAAGTTATTCCCCTTTAAAAAATATAAAAAAACAGTAATTAAGTTTTGAGTGATTTTTTTTTTTTTTTTGCAGTGCCAACCAGATACTTTCTGCATTTTTTTCCTGGTAGGGTCGATCAGATAACTTCTGCATTTAAATATTTTCCTGGCAGGGTCGACCAGATACTTACTAAATGGTGCAGAGGAATTTAAATATTCTTTCTGACATCCTGGGCCTGGAGTCTGGCAGGTTCAAGCAGACAGCAGTAGAAGACTGAATCTGCAGTGAGTTGGTTGTTTTGGTGACTGTTTGTGATGTTTTTCTATCAATATTCTGGCATGGTCAACCAGATGCTAGTAGGAGGTGTATGCATTTTGGGAGCTGTTGATGACTTTCTGTTTTTTTATTTTTTTAATTTAATATTCTGGCAGGGTTAACCAGATACTAGGGAGGCAATGTATTTTTGGGACTGTTTATTTTCTTTTTTTTTAACTTAATACACTGGCAGGGTCAACCAGATGCTAGTAGTATATGTGTTTTGGGGGCTGTTAATGACTTTTTATCTTTTTTTAACATAATATCCCTGCAGGGTTAAGTGGATACTAAGGAGGCAATGTATTTTGGGGACTATTGATTTCCTTTCTTTAACATAATACTGTGGGAGGGTCAACCAGATTCTAGCGATCAATGTCTTTTGGGGCTGTTGATGACTATCTTCTTTTTTTAATATCATATCCTGGCAGGAGTCAAAGAGATACTAGATATGCAGTGTGTTCTGGAGAGCTGTTTGTGGATGACATTTGTTTTTTTTTTTTACCTAGTATTTTTTGCAGGGTTAGTCAAGCTAAATTAGGATGGCTTATCAATGTTTTGTTGAAACTAACTCTAATTTTGCATGAGTAAAGTATGTATGGGTGAACTGAAATAAGATCACATGCAAGTTCTTGGCTATGTGATGTGAAAGAAATACAGTAATGTAACCGTGGTCTTTTATTTTCATTATTTTAAACCTTGTATGCTCAAAGCAGATACTCTGTGTAGGCAGTTGGGATGAGTCAATGCTTATGTGCAAATGGAATGACTGCAGTTCTAGCTTGCTTTGCAAGACTAATGCGCATTTGAGTGAAGTAAGATCAACCATAAGCTCTGAGCCTCTGAACTGAGTGTTGTTTATGTGAAAAGAAAGAATACTTACCTTAATGACAGTATTGTCTTTTTTTGTTGTTTTTGTTTTTAACCTCACAAGATCAAATCAGACACTATGGGTGGGGTAGACAATGGGAACTGGGGCTGGGTGTGAATTAAAGAAATTGCCCTGCTGTTTATTGTTGTTGTAATTATATCTTTGCAAAACTGTAATACTTTTTTGTCTGTATTTTAAAATGAATGTAAAATAATTAATGAGTTAATGAGTACTTCTGTAATTCAGCTTCATCCCTTTCTAGTTTACCACACCCCTTTCTAGCTGACCACACCCATTCAGCTGTCTCCTGCAGCCCCCCCCCTTGATTTGAAGTCACCAGCTGCCACTGCCTCCGACTGCCTCCACAGACAAGCAGTTGAGCACTCCTTCAGGAGTGCTGGAAGGGTCTGCCAAAGAAAGATTCTCTGGAGCCCTGATTCTGTGGGCCTCCACTGCTGCGAGGGTGGCATCTTCCATTATGGTACCCCTCTCTGCTTCTGGGGGAACTTACACCTTGTGTGTCCCGGAAAGACCTCTGTGATTTTCTGAACCACATTTTCCTACTACCTCGCCGACTCTTAGGGAATGGTCTGGTAGGTGTGGAAAAATGTACTCCAACAGCAGATAAGATCTTACCTTCCTGTACACACACGCTAAGTGTTTCTTTAACTTTAAGCCTAAAGAGAGATGAACCATCAAAGGGGGCATTAACAAAGGAAGACTTGAAAGTCTTAGCAAAATTACAAAGGTGCATCCAGGCCTGCCTCCTAATAGAGATACCTGAACCAGCCGCCCTACTCGCTCCATCTGCTGCATATGAGATGAGTCTCATGGACACGTTGACGACAGAATTGAGGGTAGCAAGTGCCTGTTGACTTTATCTGCTGCATGGTCAGCTACAGTTCCTTCAAGGGAGTCTGAAAGTTCCTTTCACAGGTCTCTCTGTAGTCTCATGAAATGGGTAAGGTAGTTTAGTGACCGCAAGGTAAAGATCGCTGAGAAAAGACATGTTTCCCATACCTATCCATGGTCCTGGAATCCTTATTCAGAGGATGGATAGAGGAACTGGTCTTGGATAGTTCCTTTTTTGTGGCCACCATCATGACCATAACATTAACTGTTACACCTTTCATTACAAATGCCTTATCCTTTGGAGTGGTGATGTATTTATTTGGCCTCCTAGGAGTAGGTTCTATAATATTTGAGGTAAGCCTTCCGAGAGATTAAATCAATAAGCTGATTGGAAGGAGGGGTCACCCAAGAGGTTGAAGGGTGAGACTCAAAGGCCTTCAGGTATACCGACTCCTCAGCTGAAGGGGAGGTGGACTGCCAGTCACCTCTCTGCTTTAAAATTTCCAGGATGTCTCCAAAAGAAACAGCTAGAGAAGGTGACCATGGGGACTCATCTGCTTCATCAAGGTTGGTATCAGACATGATGGACTCCTCTGGGGAGTCCAGATGCTTCCTATTGCATGTCCTCTTCTGAGTAACATCCTCAGGGGGGTACTCTAGGTAGGTTATGGAAGAGGGGTGAGTTCCCTGAGGGACATCGTGAGGCCTGGGATGTCTGCGGTCCTGTGGACAGGTGTAAGAAGGCAAAGACACATGCACAAAGGTGGAAGGAAGACCTTAGGAAGACTGTGTCTTGGACTGGGAAGTAGTCATTACCCCCCTCATGACTTCAAAGCCAGTCCGCCCCTGCTCTGACGAACTCCCTGGACCCGACAAATGGGTTGTTAGGCACAATGGAAGTAGAGGACAGAAGCTCTGAAGCCGAAGTAGGAGCCAAACTCATCCATGCCGAGGCCCTCAGAGGCAGGGTCAGATCTAGAGGGATTCGAGCCAGCTCTGAGGACCCAACTGGAGTGGGTCAACTCCCAGAGGTCTCCTGCTCAACTGGAAGGAAACACTCAGGGCAGATACCAGATCCGAGGAGCCAACGGGTTCCAGACCCAATACAGGCACAAGCTGGATGTCAGAATCTTCTAGCTCTAAAACCGAGGGATGGATCAGAGGAGGAGCAGGTGATGAAGGGGAAGTCTGTGTCTGATCCAATTCCTTTGGGTTCAGATCCAATAATACCTTAGCCAAAGCAAGTGTCTAACAGCCTGTGCACTACTGTATCCACATCTTCATCGGAGAGACTCCTGGTCAACCAGGTAGAAAGGGTAGGAGAGGATCTTGTTAAAAATGGAGAAGGGAAATGAGAAGGGACTGGCTCCAAGGAAGGAGATCGGCTCCGATATTCGAACTCAGAGGGCAAAGAAGATTTCGGAATTGAAGACTCAGATGTTGTTGACTTTTGAGCTGAAGGTTCCATTTGCTCTGACATAGTCTTGGATCCAACAATTGCTGACTGCTCTGATGGTTCTATTGGAGCAGACAGTTTAGGCTGTTTCTGTTTTGGCTCTGATGATAACTTTGGCGCTGGAGAAGAATTTTTTATTGATTTCTCGGATTTCTCTGATTTTGGAGAGGATGTGGGAGATACAGCCTTAGAAAATGGAGGTTTTAACAACCCCTTTAGAATTAACTTGTTCTTGAGCTTCATGAGCACACTCTGATTAAAGGCATGACAAATTGAACAGAATTCCTGCAGATGAAGAGGCTCCAAGCAGTACACACATAAGGTGTGCAAGTCACTATGGGGCAACTTTTTACCACATTGCTCACATTTTTTTAAAGCCAAGAGGCTTCCTTTCTTTTTGAGACATTCTAAACTACTAGGAAAGAATGGTACACACTCTCTAACACCAAAAGACAAAACTAGTCCTCTAAATTTAAGGGACTCAGGAAAGAAAGAAGAAAACTTTTTTTTTTTTGTAATAATTGAAGGGAAAGAAGGGAGCGGGGACATCCTCTAACTAAAACAAACATTAGGTATATGCCCTATAACTTAAACATATGCTAACCAGGGACACAGAGGAAAAAAACACTCACTCTAAAGCTTATGATAAAATTTACATAAGAAGGAAAATGGTAAGTGGAAGGGGGAGAAAGAAAAAACACCCTCTAACTGTAATGGGCATAAGTTAGACATCCTCTAACTTAAACGGACGCTAACAAAGAGCACTAAATAGGGAACTAACAGGAAACACTACACTCAAACAGGCAGGTAAGGTAGGAATAGATATCTAAGAAGAAAAATCTAACATAAAACATGTTTAACTATAAAAGTAGAAATAGCAATAAAGAACACAGCTAGCCCAGAGCTTGCTAACGAACCTCCTCGCACTGTGGCAAATAAGATCTCGGGAAGATGGGGAACTGTACTATGGGTAGGGAAAAATGCCCACAAACTTTGCTGAAGACCTCGAGCGTCTAGAAAGGCCAAGACAGATCCAATACATCGGATTTGACCTATCAGTGAGAATAAAGGTGAGACTGACAACCTTCAATTTTTCTTAATAGTGCTTTCTTTGCATATCATAAAATATTTTTAAGTGTAATTGGGATACTCCTTTTTTTAGCTTTTTCTGCTTCTCCCTTTTTCTCTAACGTAGGCACTGCAATGTAAAAATAATTTGGGCATGACAAAAGAAAAATAGTGTGTTTTTTTTCTCATTCTTGCATGGGGGAATGACTGGATTAAGGCCCTTAGCTTGATCTAGTAACACATTTTAAGAAAGCAAGTACATAAAAAATTATATTAAATATTATAATGCTTTTTTTCTTGCAAATAAATGTATACTTTGTAGCAATTTTTGTATCTGGTCCTCGTGTCTCCAGGAGATAATCTGATAGAAAGAAACTGCTAGGAGATGTTTTCTGAAAACTTTCATGTGTTTATTCAGCTGGGAGAGCTACAAAGTTAAGCCAAAAAGTACAGTTGTGTACACTTACCATAAATGTAGATGTTCGAGAGTATTCACTATTGCAGTCATTACATTTGGGTAATCTGCTGGCAAGTTGGCCTGATTAACAAAGTCTTGGGTCCTGCATCGTTGCTGTCCCTTCTTCCATGACGTCAGGTCGTCAGGGGTATAAAACATGCAGCTGACGCCATTTTCTTCAGTTTTTCTTGACCCAGAGAGATGTCAGGTGCCCTCCAAATGGGGAGCAATATATATATAAAAATATATATATATATATATATATATATATATATATATATATATATATATATGTATATGGTTCCCATTCAGAAGCCTGAAACATCATAAGCCTGAAAATCAAAATCCTGAAACCAAAAGCCTGAAAATTCAGAATCCTGAAAACTCAAAATCCTGAAAGCCCAAAATCCTGAAAGACCAAAATCCTGAAACTCAAAATCCTGAAAACACAAATAATGCTAATATGTCACTATAAAGACACTAATATCTACCAACTGACCCTGACCCTAACCCTAACCCTAAGGTCCATCACTATCGCACACTCACCTGACCCGCCCTAAACCTAACTCACTTAAACCGCCCCTAACCCCAATATTTGTCACTATTGCATACATGCCTAACCTGCGCCCTAACCCTAACTCACTTAAACCACCCCTAACCCTAAAATAAAACCAACCGCACACTTACCTGACCCCAACGCATGACCTAACACCACAGGGCTAACAATAGCAAAGCCACAATGACATCAGTATGTCTATTTTGTGTTTTCAGGATTTTGAGTTTCAGGATTTTGGTCTTTCAGGATTTTGGGCTTTCAGGATTTTGAGTTTTCAGTATTCTGAATTTTCAGGCTTTTGGTTTCAGGATTTTGATTTTCAGGCTTATGATGTTTCAGGCTTCTGAATGGGAACCATGTATATATATGCATGTATATAATTTAGAACACTAACAATATACCTCCAATCAAAAGCAAATACACCAAAAAGGCTTTTAAGCATATTAAAAGAAAGAAGAGGTATAGTAAGAGAAAAAACAGGGGGCTGGAGGGTGAGTAACCAGGACTGCAACAGTGAATACACTCAAACATCTACATTTATGGTAAGTGTACACAACTGTACTATGTTCTTTGTGTTTCACTGTTGCAGTCATTACATTTGGGTAGATTCCCAAAGCTATGGTTGGGGAGGATGGATTTATACAGAATATGGAGCAGCTATAAGGCCCTGCAGGACTGCAGTGGCAAAGCCAGCTCTGGATTTAGAGAAGAGAGGTAAATGGTAATGTTTGATGAACGTATGAAATGAGCTCCAGGTAGCAGCTTCTAGAATGTCTCTGGTAGGAACCCCTCTGAGAAAGTCTGCAGAAGTAGATGCAGCCCTGATGAAATGAGATCTGATCCCCTTGGGGATAAGTTTACCAAGGTGCAAATAGCAGAAACAAATACAATGGCTTATCCATTTAGAAATAGTCTGCTTTGAAATAGTTTTTCCCTCTGCCCCTGCAGCAAATGCCACCAATAGTTGCCCAGATTTTCTTAGAGGTTTTGTCCTGTTTAAGTAGAATCTAAGTTGTCTGTGCACATCCAATGAATGCAGAATCCGCTCACCCTTGTTCTGTGGATTGGGAAAGAAAATTCCCAGATGAATGGTCTGATTAAGAGCCACACTAGATACCACCTTAGGCATGAAAGATGGATTGGTCCTGAGAGCCACCCTGTCCGGATGAAAAATAATGAAAGGCTCCACTGCCATAAGAGCCTGTAATTATGAAATCTGTCTAGCTGAAGTAGCTGCCAAAAGAAAATCTGTTTTCCAGGAGAGAAATTTTAAATCTGCAGTAGCAGCTGACTCAAAGGGAGGTAGAGTGAGTTTTTCCAAAAGAAAACTGAGGTCCCATGCAGGAGCTGGTGCTCTCCTGGGAGGTCTTAAATATTTGGCCCCTCTGAGGTACTGCTTTAGCACAGGATGAGAAAAGAGGAGGGGCTCTGTGTTGTAATGAGCTGAAATGGCAGAGGCATGGATTTTTATAGAAGAAAAAGATAGGCCCTTGTGAAGCATCTCAGTTAAATATTGCAGAATCTGAGGAATATTGGACATTGCTGTGCATATTCCTTGTGCTTGGTTCCAGGCACAGAATCTTTTCCATTTATCCGCATAAGATTTTCTAGTATTAGGCCTTCTAGCCTCCAAAATGACATACATCTCTCGGCAAACCTGTGATGGAACAGGTGAAATTAGTTCATTAGCCATGTTGCAAGATTCAGAGTTTGGAGCCGAGTGTGCAGAATTTGATAGTTCTGCTGAGACAGTAGGTAAGGTGTCAGAGGCAGGTATCATGGAGGAAGGTGTGACATATTGTGTAGGAACAGGTACCAGTGTTGGCAAGGCCAGTCTGGAGCAATCAGTATAATTTTTGGTTTTTCCTGTCTGACTTTTAGTAAGACCTTGGAGAGCAGAGGCAGAGGAGGAAAGGCATAGACTGATAGGGTTTTCCAGCTGAAGGACAAAGCATCCACTTTTCAAGCTTTTTTGTGATGAATTCTTGTGCAGAATTTGTCCAACTGATAATTTTGGGGTGAGGCAAAAAGATCTATGTCTGGGCTCCCCCATTTGTGTGTCAACATACTGAAGATTTGTGGATCCATTTTCTATTTGTGTGGGTCCATAAGATTTCTGCTTAGTGCATCTGCCAGAGTATTTTGCTTTCCTGGTAGAATTGAGCTTGTAGATGTATTTGGTAGGTCAAGGTCATGTTCCACAATGCCGTGGCTAGTCTGCAAAGGGGTTAGGAATGGGTACCCCCCTACCTGTTTATGTACCATATGACTGTAGTGTTGTCTGTCTTTATCAGTAGTTGTCCTGGATAAAGATAGTCCTTGAAGGCTGTCAGATCATTCTGTACAGCTAGCATTTCTTTCTGGTTGATATATAGGTGCATTTGATTTGGGCTCCATTGGCCCTGAATGCATCTCCCTGCCAGATGTGCCCCCTCCCCCAAGCATAATCTGATGAGTCTGTAGTCAGGGTTTGGGTGGCAGGGGGTGGAGTGAATGACAATCCCTTGTTTTGGTGGTAGGCCTCTGCCCACCATAGGAACTCTAGCTGCAGGCAAGGAATGATAGGAATCATTGTTTCCAGGCTGTGACAATGTTGACTCCATAAGCTTTTTGGGTACCAATGAAGTTTCCACATATGCAGTCTTGCATATGGAATTATTAGGATGTAGGAGGCCATGAACCCCAAGGCCTGCAGAATTTGTCTTGCAGATAGCTGGGTTTTTGTGGCCATCTGTTTGAAGTAAGTCATCAATTGAATTTGTTTTTCTGGCGTAAGGTAGGTCATCTGGGCAGTTGTATTCAAGCTTGCACCCAGGATTGTAATTACTTAAGAGGGCACCAGTTGTGATTTCTTTTCATTTATGGTGTACCCTAGACAAGTTAGAAGTCTTTTTACAAACGCCAGATGTTTTAGAAGAGTGTCATTGTTTTCTGCCTGAATTAGACAATCATCCAGGTAAGGATAAATTTGAATGTTTATTTGTCTGCAAAATGCAATTACTGGTGCCAGGCACTTTGTGAAGACCCTGGGCACAGTAGATAAGCCAAAGGGTAGTGCAGAGAACTGGTAATGCAAATAGCCTGCTTTGAAGTGGAGGTATCTTCTGCAAGATTCCCTGATTGGAATATGCAGGTAAGCCTCTTTTAAGTCTAGAGTTACCAACCAGACATCCTTGCCTAGCATAAGCAGTAACTGTTGTAGAGTCAGCATCTTGAATTTTGGAATGTCCAGAAATGTACTTAGAATAGATAAGTCCAGAACTGGACACCGTGATTTGTCTTTTCTGGGTACCAGGAAAAGTCTTGAATAAAAACCTTGTCCCTTTTCCTTTTCTGGTACTGGTTGAATAGCCCCCATATTCATGAGGGACATAACTTGTTTCTGGGCCTCTGCCCACTGATTTGGAGGCAGATCTGGCCATCCGTTTGGGATTGGCAACATGCGGAAATGAAATCTGTATCCCTGGGATACTATATTTAAAACCCACTTGTCCTGGGTAATTAGTTGCCAGTTTTGGGCATGAAGTGTCAGTTTTCCCCCCAAAGGGGCGGCCAAAAGATAAGTGCTTGGTGATTGCAGTGGAACATCATTTAGACTGTTTACCGTAGGAAGGTGCCTTGTTACTTCCCGATTTGGAGGTGCAGGCACACCATTGTTTTGTTCTATAAGTTCCTTGTGACTGAAACCTGGAGCCTTTGGAATGTCTGGGTTTGACCTGAGTGGCTCTGGTGGGTACTGGAAATGACCAGTTCTTAGTAGGCCAGTGCCTATTGAACCTGGGTGGCTACACTTGTAGGAAATCTTTTACAGTTTGCATAGATTTAGCTTTATCTTCCATCTTTTTCAAAACTTCTTCTGCCTTATTGCCAAATAGACTGTCCTGTTGTAAAGGAGCATCCAGCAATTTTTCTTTAATATGATCAGGCAGATTTTGCTCCTTGAGCCAAGCATGCGTTCTTATCACAGATCCAGTTACAGCAGCCCTGTAAGAGGCCTCCAAGGAATCAAACCACACTGCAAAGTATGCTTTCCAACTTGTTCAGCTGAATGCAATAAATCCTGCAACTCTATTTTCCACACAGTCAGAAATCAACATAATTTTCTATTTAAGTAAGCCCATGACATGCTGCTATTTAAGCATATGAAATTGACAGTTTAAAGCCCTGATTGCCAAGGTTGCAGACGTGTAAACCTTCTTACCCCATCTATCCAGCGCCCTATGTTCTCCATCAGAAGGGGTAGGATTTTTAGCAATAGAAGCCTTAATGCCCTTGGGACCCTGAGAAATGGTTTCAGGGTCAGCAGTAGGGTTTTTAAAGAGGAATTTGTGGGAGTCAGGAACCCTGTAATATCTGTCTGGCTTACTAGGAGCCGGAGGCAGGGAATCAGGAGCCATGCTGGATTCTGAGAAAACATCATCAACAATGTCTAGAACAGGAGGTATAGCCAAAGGCCTATGCTGAGGAAGAAGAAGGAAATCCCTAAGTCTCTTTTTAGATTCTGAGAAATCCTGACTCTCCCAGTGAAAGTGTTCCCTTAAGGTATGCAAAGTTTCTCCAAAAGAAAAATCCTCAGGAGGAGAAGCAGAAGGGATGGAATCTTCTGCATCAGAGTCCTCATAAGGTGGAATAGATAATTCCTGATCAGAAGAGGAATCAGAAGAAATAGAAACCTGATCTGATGATTCAAAGTCAGTGCCTTGCCTAGGCCTCTTAGCAGGGGGGATAGGTACCCCTGATCAAGGTAATTAAATCCTCAGCAATTTTGATCATTTGTTTTTTAGGCATAGGGGCCTGTGCATGTGGCCCAAGCATTGGTTTTTTAGACATATAAGTTGATTTTGGCCTTATTTTTGAAGATGGCGTTGGTTTAATATACAAATCTTTAGGCCTGAAAACACCCTCAGAAGCCGGTGCCTGCTCAGCGGCTCTGGACCCATCTAAGGTAGAGACATCCATGGGTTCAATACTTAAAGTGTCTCGTGGCACACCAGACTCCAAATGGGTCTCAGTAGAGGCCTGCGAATCAAAAGTAGTGGGTATTAGGGGCTGTGAAAGCGCCTCAGTGAGTACCGGTGACTGGCTTAGGAGAAGCTTCGTCATTGGTTTTGGACCTCAACGGTCTGTCTCTGTCTTTTTCTTTGTGTTTTTTAGGTATTCCGGTAGTCGGATTGCTAACCGACGACATTTCTGGATAGTTAAATCTTGAGCCAAAATATTTTGATGCAAAAATATACCGACGCTTAATAATGCGTTGATTAAATTTAGCACAAACCCGACAGCAAGGCATGTTCTGGTCAGGGCCTATGCAAGGAATACAGTGCAAATGAAAATCCTTATGAGGTATTTGCTTCCCACAAGTAATACAATTATTAAGTTTTACTGACATCGGTAAGGAGCAAGAAAAAGTTTCCCCAGCGGGGTACTTAGCTTTAGGTTGAAGACTTCGGTTCTGAAACTCGAAAATGAAAATTTCAGGAGTCGGCCGACTGGCACTTGTGAACTGCTTCTGCTTCGGGCACCGCGCGGCAGGAAAGATTGATGAAAATGGCATCGGCTGCAGGTTTTATACCCCTGACGACTGGACGCCATGGAAGAAGGGACAGGAACTGATGCAGGACCCAAGACTTCGTTAATCAGGCTGACTGAGGGCAATCTGCCAGCAGATTACCCAAATGTAATGACTGCAACAGTGAAACACAAAGAACATCCAGACAGCACTTAGCTGAATCACAGACTTCACCATGTGTCTTAGCAAGAGCAACCTTTCTCTTAGGTTAACTCAAGTCTGTGGCTGTCAGTTTGGAACATTTGTTCCTATTAGGAGGGTAAAACTTCAATATTTGAATATGTACATAGTTGTGGGTGTTATTATTAAGTTAATAAGGTTTAGAGGGTATTACGTTGTTTGCTTTTTTGTTTGAGGGTTTTCAATAAAATTGAAAGTTATGTATGCACCATAACTTGGCATCTGTGTTGATCATTTTCATTCCTCCTCACCAATGGGCTCAGATTCAATACTCTGATCTGACTCAGTCACATACAACATACACCTCCATCTGTTATCTGAATACAGAGAGGTACCCCAAGAAACTATAGGTTCTTCACCCTTTGAGTTGCCGTATGGACATAGGGTGAGGGGGCCTTTAGATTTGATTTGTGATGAGTGGGAGAGTGAGTGTGAATCCCACAAGGAGTCTGTTGTGGCATATATCCTAAACCTCAGGACAAAGCTTAGGGAGCTCATGGGCTTGGCCCAGGAGAACCTGCCAGGACCCCAACAGCAGAAAAAGGTCTGGTGTTACAGGAATGCTCGAGCCAGAGAGTATGCTCTGAGACAGCAGGCTATGGCTTTCATTCCTGTCAGGCACAATAAGCTGCAGGCAGCATGGGAAGGACCCTTCAAAGTGGTAAGGAAATCAGTGATGTTAACTACATGGTAGAACTGCTAGGCTGGAGGCCAGGGCACAAACTGTAACATGTCAACATGATGAAACCTTACCATGATAGGGAGGCCCTTGTGCTGAGTATTTGCATTAGGAGGCATGAGTCTGAGAGGGATCTATGGCTACACTGATCCTGCCAGCAAAATGCCAAGTTACTAAGGTAGAGACTAGGGCTGCAGGCATATTACATGACAGTGCAGCACTCTAGTGGGGTCAGCAATGTCAAGGCAGATGGGCTCTCAACACAGGGTATGGAGTAATGCTTTCTCAGACAGGCCTATTCCTCTTAAGTAATGTTTCTCAAGGGGCACTTGAAAAACTAGCTTGAGTCTTGAGCTATGCTAAGAAAAGTAGGGCAGTGGATGTGTAACATATGCCAGCACAGCTAGCTGGAATGTAGTAAAGAATAAAGAAGTAATGTCTTACCATAACGTTCCATCTGTGTTGTCGATCTTCATCTACTCCTGATTTGTGGGTTTTGGTCACTCCACCAGAAGTCTAAGGGAGGGGTCAGACAGGAGGGACTCAAGAATAGATGAAGATCGACAACACAGATGGAACGTTATGGTACGACATATCTTCTTTACCTGATGTTGTCAATCTTCATCTATTCTTGACTTGTGGGGCAGAGTCCCTAGCAACCTTAGATCCTGGTTGGCCTCAAGGAAGAATATTCCTGAGAACTATAGAACCAAAAGAAACTCTCCCCCTGGAGACCATATCCAATTTGTAATGAGTAATACAAGTATGTGAATTTGCCCATGTTGCTGCTGCACAAATTTCTGACATGGAGGCTTTGGAATGAAAAACAGCTGATGTTGCCACAGATCTGTTAGAATTTGCTTTGACTGGCAAAGGAAGCTTCATGTTAAGTTTCTCGTAAATGAACGAGATGCAGTTTCTTAACCACTTGGATAGAGTCACATTGGATACTGGTTTCCCCAAAGTTGTACTGGCAAAGGACGCAAATAATTGGTCTGACTGTCTAAATTGTTTAGTTCTATCATGGTAGAAATGTAATTGCCTGTGTACATCAAGAAGGTGCAGGCAGTACTCGCCTTTACAGCCAAGTCTATAGATTGGTTGATACTAGTCTCTGATATCACTTTAGGAAGTAAAGTAGGGTTAATTCTGAGTGACACTCTTTCTTTGTGGAAAACTAAGTGCATGCTTTGGAGCATAAAGCCTGTAATTAGGAGACTCACCTTGTCGAAGTGACAGCTATAAGGAACAATGTTTTCCAAGAAAGGAATTTTAACTCACAAGATGCTGCGGGTTCAAATGGAGGTGAAGTAAGTGACTGTAACATAAGAGTTAGATCTCATGGCAGAAGACAGTCTTTGAAAGGGGGCTTCAAGTGGATTGTACCCTTTAGAAAAACCTTACAAAGTCTGTGAGAAATTAAGGGTTGATCCCTGAAACAGTTATGGAAATTTGAAATAGCTGCTAGGATAACTTTGATAGCAGAAGCTCCTTTACTAGAGATGGCAGTTATTAACTCCAGAATTTTTTCTACTGGAGAGGAAAAGGGGTCTAGACCATTGTCAGCAGCCCAAATAGAAAATCTCTTCCATTTACTAAGGCAGATACTCCTAGTGGATGGTTTTTGGGATGCCATCAAAATGTATCACATGGGGGAAGGAATACCATTATGCCTGGCGACTACCAGAATTGGAGAAACCAAGCCGTTAGCTTGAAAGACTGAAAATTGGGATGTACTAGTCCCAGGGGCTGGAACAAGAGATCCAGGACTGGGTCCAGACTTTAAATGTGGTGTAGTAGATAAGGCCAGAGGAAGGGAAACCATATCTGTCGAAGCCAGTAGGGAACAATGAGGATCATACTGCTTCTCAACCAAGCTGCTTTCTTGAGAAAAGGAGGGATTAGAGGGAATGGAGGGAGGCATAAAGGAGACCAGGGAGCCAATCATGGAGAACAGCATCCCTGAGGACTTCCCTTGAGGAGGAATTATGGCAAAGCAGCTTCTGCCCTTGTTGTTGAGTTGAGGCAAACAGGTCACAGCAAGGCTGGCCCCAGTGAAGAAAAATCTCCTTTGCTACTCTGGGGTTCAGAGGCCACTTGTGAATCATGAGGATGCACCTGCTTAGTTTGTCCACAATCACGTTGAAACTCCCTGGGATGTGCATTGCTTTTAGAAAGCGGTTGGAAGTTATACCCCATTGCCTCACTCGAAGGGCTTCTCAATACAGTGGGTGGGCAGGACTTGATTCCCCTGTTTTTTGATGTACCAGACTACAGACATGTTGTCTGACTGTATAACTATCATCCCTTGAGGTAAGGCAGAGTGAAATGCTTGCAACACTAGAAGCAGTGCTCTTAACTCCAGAACACTGATACACAAATTGGCCTCGGAGGGAGACCAAGTGCCTTAGACTGTCTTCCTGAGATAATGTCCCCAACCCCATCTGGGAAGTATCTGTGGTCACTATGTTCTTGTCCTAAGGGAGAACAAAGGGGTGGCCTAGACAAATCTCCTCTGCGGGCATCCACCAGGATGTCATTCTTGCATCAACTGGATATGAAAACTAAATGGTTCATGGGGTGAGTTAGAATAGTCCATTGGTTTGCAAGTAACCATTGGAGAAGTCTCATGTGAAATCTTGCCAATGGAACCAATGTGACTCCTGCCACCATGGAATCCAATGGCTGCAGAATCAGATAAGCAGAAATTTTGTTTGAGCGAAGAAGAGGGAGTACCTGAGACTGAATTTTCTGTAGCCTGTTTAGTGGAAGCGATGCTATGCAAGAGACAGTGTTGAAGCAAGCTCCTATAAATTCCAAATCCCGAGAAGGGGTTAGCTGGGAATTTGCAGGATTGACTGTTATGCCTAACTGAAGTGCTAGTTTCAAAATGTAGTCTGTAGTCTGAAAAAGTAGATGCCTGGTGGGAGCAGTCAGGAGGCAGTCATCTAAGTAAGGAAACACCTGGAGTCTGAGCAGCCTCACATGTGCTGTGACTGCTGCCATACATTTGCTGAACACCCTGGGGGCTGTAGTGAGACCGAAGGACAGCACTCTGAATTGGAAATGATTGGCTCCCATTTGGAAGCAGAGAAACTTTCTTGAGTATTTGCCCACCTTTATGTGGTAATACGCATCTTGAAAGTTGATACAGCAGATCCAACTGTCTTTCTCTAAGAAAGGGAGAATTGACTGAACCGTAACCATCCAGAATTTTGCTTGTTGGACAAACTTGTTCAGAATACTGAGATCCAAAATTGGCCTCCAGTCCCCTGTTTTCTTTGGCACTAAAAATAATCTTGAGTAAAAAATGGAACCTAGGTGGTCTGGTGGGACTTCTTGGATGACTCTTAATATTCTAGCAGCTTTTGTATTTCTATTACCGCTTGAACTCTCTGACTGGATGGAACATCGGGGAGTCTTGCTGGGGATCTTGGGTAAAGGGTGAAAGGAGTTAGATAACCTCTGGAAATGATCCTTAGCACCCAGGCATTGGTGGTTATGCATTGCCAGGCATTTGGGTGCAAAGAAAATCTTCCCCTGACTGCTTCCAGAGGTAAGCAATCAGGTCCCTCTTCAGGAGACCTGATAGGGTTGACCAGAGAATGAATTTCTGGAACCCTGATTCTGCAAACCACTCCTGCTTCTGGGATGACGTCTTTCACTATAACACCCAAATCTGCACTGAGGGGAGTCCGAGCCACGTGTATCCTAGAAAAGCTTCTGGGATTTCTTAAACCACATTTTACCACTCCTTTGATTCCTGGAATAAGATCGTTGAGGAGTGTAAAAATGTATGCCCACAGCAGACAAAGTCTATCCATCCTTTTCACGGGTCTATATCATATCCTCGAAAAGTCAGTTCAGTGAATGGCATTTACAATGAAAATGCCATTCATCGAACCATCTCTTGTGGGGGACTGCACCCCACACCCCCGCTAATTATATATACCAACTCCAAGATTACACTACAGTGAAGAAAGGGCAAATTTTCCAATCCTCACTGTACTGCAATCTCACTAGGAACAGTTCACTGAACGGCATTTCAGTGTAAAATGCCATTCTCTAAACTGACTTTTCAAAGATATAACATAGACTCCCGTTTCACACCTGGACAGAGTTCCCTTTACTTTGGGACCAAACAAGGAGGATACATCAAAGAGGGCACTGACAAAGGAAGACTTGAATGGTTTCACAAACTTGCACAGGCGCATCCAAGCATTTCTCTGAATTACAATGCTTGAAGCTGCCGACCTGGTCGCCCCTTTAGCTGTATGTGCAATGAGCCTCATGGATGAGTTTGAAATAGACTCCAGGGTAGCTAGTTCGGAGGCCATTTTTCCTGAACCTCTTCAACCACAGCTCCCAGCAAAGTATCTGACAGCTCCTTGGCCAGATCCCTTTGCAGCCTTGTGAAATGTGCCAGAAAGTTCAAGGACCTGACAGAGAAGGTGGATGATGAATAGACCCACTTCCCAAATCTGTCCATCACCATGGACTCCTGGTTCGGGGGATGGACAGTAGAACTTTCCTCGGCTAGTTCTTTTTTTGTTGTGGCCACTACCATCATGGCATCTACTGCTAAACCCTTAGCCCAATGTGGTTGGTCTTCTGAAACAGTAAGGATTCTGTCAGGTCTCCGGGGGACTTGTTTCACAGCATCAGGAGTCTTCCAAGCCTGCTAAGCAGCAAGTTTAATCAAATTGTCAGAGGGCAGGGTCACCCAGGAGGTAGATGGTTGAGCATCACAGGCCTGCAAGTACACAGATTCCTCTGAACATGGGCTTTTGGAGTTCCAATCACCCCTCTGTTTTAGGATCTCCAAAATGTCTCCAAAGGTGATGTCTTTCAGGGGTGACCACAGGGAAAGCTCCCCTTCATCAAAATCCATGTTCTTTGTGACGGATTCTTCAGGAGAATCAAGGTGTTTCCTCGTACACAATCTCTTCCAAGGGGGGCTCTTCAGTGAAGACATCTGAGGAGGACTTGGAAGAGAGAGTGCCTTTAGAAGGCAAGTCTTGTGACCGTGGTGCACTCTGTTCAGGGGTAGAGGTTGGTGGCTGAACTGAAGAACCTGGGGTCACAGAGAAAGATGCCAATAACCCTGGAGCAACCTGAGATGAAGCAGTGGCTAAAGCCCTTTCCATATCCTGAACAGCAGGAATCCACGAGGAGGGATGGAAGCCTGGAACCGACACAGATAATCTCAGAACTGGGGTCACACCCCACCCCAATAGACAGACCACCTGACAGACCGGAACCAAGGAAGGGTCCACCACCAATGCAGGCAAAATGGGGCACAGTCGGCTCCATAGAATAACACTGAGCCGGTTCAAATCCCCTGGGCCTTATGGAAAAGACACGGTCCCAGGGACCCGACAGTGCCAAAGGCACCAAGGGTGCCAGGGCTAGACTCAGCACCAAAGACAGAAGTGTTGTAGATACTGAAGCTATCAGTACCTGGGACGATGAATTCAAAAGCTCTGAAGCCTGCACCGAGGTTAAAGAAGGAAATATGGAGGGGTGGATGGAGAAAAAACCCACTGCACCAGAAGGGAGAGAGGCTTGAGAGGAGGACAGAAGACCCCAGGCTGCAAAGATCTGATCCACCAACCTAACAATATCGACCTCAGAAAGACTTCTGGTGGAGCGCATGGATAAACCAGAAGGTGATTCGGGTCTTACCATGAATGGGCTGAGGAGCTGACTATGGAATGGGTCCAAGGATGGAGAACACATAGACCCGGGTTCTATGGATAACACTAATTTCAGTACCATCTGCACCGAGGGTAAAATGGACACTGAACTGGTCAGAGTGGCAGTCGGCACCGATGTTGGAGCCTTGGTCAAGGTCAGAGCTGTAGTCGCAATAATAGGAATAATTGTTGTAGCCGGTGTAGAAGGCTCCGGTGAAGTTTTCAGTGGCAGAGATTTAGTTTGCTTTGAGAGCCTTGGAACCTTAACTTTTGGTTACAACGATGAACCCTCAAAAGCGTGCTTATGTTTCTTGATGACTGGTGCCAATGGAGACATTGGCACCGAACGAGAGAGGCTGGAGGTGAATTGGCCTTGGACAGGGCTTTTTCGAAAGGGGCTTTAAGGAGCCCTTTGAGAATCAACTTATTTTTTCTTTCTGCCAGAGTTTGATTACTGAAACCCTGCCAGATAGAATATTCTATACTCAAATGGGGAACTCTGAAACAGTACACACAAGATTCATGGTTATCCAAGTTTGGCATCTTTCTGCCACACTATAGACACTGCTTAAACCCCATAGTGGAGATTTTTGGTTTGTCTGCCATGATCCTGACAAAACAAAACAGGAAGGCAGAAAAAGAGAGAAGAAAGAAAGAGAATTAGATCTTCACTCACGTGATAGGGAAAGAGGAAAAACTTTTACCAACAATGGTAGACAGACTACCAACAGTAGAGAGAAAAGGAAAGACTATCAATGATGGTAGGGAGAATTTACCAATGGTAATAGGAAATTACTCACAATGAGTAGACCAAGATTTAAAGGATAGGTAAGGTTTTAGCAGAAAAACAGATAATAATAATATATAAAAATATATACTAAACTAAATGAGAGATGGTTGATGTGTCTTGTAAGTGCGGCAAACAAGATCTGTGGTAATGTGGAGAGGGGCATTATGGGTAGACTAGCAGCTCAAGAGATTTTTTGGCTGACAAGAGCCTTATAATGGCCGGATCAGTTCTGAAGATCGGAAATGAAACCCAAAAGTCAAGAACAGATGAAAACTGATAACATCAGATTATATGTTATTTGAATATCAAACTGATTTGTACAGATGCTTGTGTTGAAAATGTATTTGTAAAGTTGATTGTGCTAAAAATGCACTAACAGGGTCCTGACTGTATTGTAACTGAATTAAATGTGTTTGTTTTAACAGAAGATACTGGAAGAGAAGAGGTTAATCTCAATCCCAGCTAACTTTGAACAAATAGTTGAAATTAAATTAGGCTATAAAGATTGCATCTTACAGTTCTGGCTTCAGCCACAGACAAAATGTCTGGGACACCAAGTATTAGGAAGCCTTCTTTATTGTCTCTAGCAGGGAGCTAACTGATACTCTGGAAGAGAAGAGGTTTGTAATTGTTTTATGACTTTCAAGAGCTACAGGCAGATCTGAGAAAAGCTCTATCTTTGTATATGTTAATGCATAGGTGCTAAAATCCTGGCAGCTTCTAGTGTTGGTGATGGTGTGGGAAACAAAGTTAGATGACCAGATGTGATGTCATTCTGTAAGCTATCCCAGAAATAATATTTACATATTATATCGAGAAGTCTCTCAGTCAAACTGAGCATTCTGTTTCTGCAGCCTGACATAGAAAGATCCCTCACCTACTTCATATCTTGCCTTTCTCTAGTAAGTGGACAAGAGAATATTATTATTTAGATTAATCAGGAAAATACAGTGAGATTAGTTAAGTATTTTTTTTCTGTAATTGTGTGAACCTGTTCACCTGTGTTATTTTTAATATTTCCAGTGATTGAAACTCTGATGTTTACTGTAAATAGATATTTCTATTTCATGTTCTTTTATTATTATTTATTAAATATATTTAACCTTTTCATTGTGCCTGGTCCTAAAATATATTTATGTTTTGAGAGTATTTGCATATATTTATTTGGTGAAAACTCTGGCCACTCCTGAAAGCCTGGCTGTTTGGTCAATGCTACCCTTTGTATTAATGTTATTTTCACACAATATAATCGGATAGCCTTTTAACAGCCTTACAGTAACTGACTGGTGGCAGTGAATCTACCTTATAGTCTTGGCAAAGTTGGTACAACGTGTAATCTCTGCCAGCCTTTCCCAAGTAAGTGTGTATGACAATTAAATCTGAAAGTGTGTGTGTGTCAGTTACTTGGAGCAGGGACACAAAGCACTGGTATCACAGAGAGGGTGCTGGAGGACTTGCCTTGGACACTTGGCTGAGGACTTAATCCTACAGCTGTGCCAATGAGGAGTTTTACTGGGGACCTAGAGGGAGACAGATAAAGAAACCCAGACCCTGGCTTGAGTGTGTTCCCTGTGTGCTCTTAAGGGAAAATGTGCTTGATGCAGAGAGGTCTGCATCTGGAAATACTGAGTGCATCCATTTGTATTCCAAGTGAACATCCTTCTCCAGTGGCAAAGGTGAGGATTCAGATTCCTTGATTACTGGCCCAGAGTAGGGATGTCACACGGATGAATATCATATTCACTACTGATTGATTGATAGACCACATGTGAGGCAAAATAATCGATCTGATGAGCCCATTTGCTCATGCATTGGTTTTCCCTGGGATGTGCACTGCAATGAGAAAGTGGTCTGGAGTGATCACCCGTTAGCAAATCCTCAGGGCCTCTCTGTACAGTGGGTAAGATCAGGTTCCTCCTTGCTTGCTGATGTACCAGAATACTGACATGTTGTATGTCTGAATCACGAGTCCCCAGAGGAAAAACGTCTTGAAATGTTTGCAGTGCTAGGAGGACTGCTCTCATCTCTAGGACATTTATATGCAATTTGGTCTTTAGAGAGGGCCACATGCCTTGGACCATCTTTCCCAAGAAATGCTCCCCACCTGATTTGGGAAGCATCCATGGTCACTTTGGTAACTGGCTATGGAAGAATGAATGGTCTGCCCAGAAAAAAGATCATCAGACTGAATCCACCAACAAGTATGATGATGGAGCAAATCTTACACAAAATGATAGGGGCTGATAAATAATGGACCACTGAACCATCAAGGTCCATTGAAGAATTTGCATAAAGAAATGTGCTAAAGGGACTAGCAGTATGACAGAAGACATGGACCTCAGACCTTGTAGCACTAATCTTGCTGGAGAAGAAGGGTGAAAAATTATAGACCACACCTGATGTCTTAAGAATGTGATGCGGTGGAGAGGTAAAGAAGCCATATAACTTGTAGTATTCAAGAGTCCTTATGAATTCCAAGGTCTGTACCAGGACTAGGTTTGACATGGCATGGGTTACTGAAATGCCTAAGGTGTTGGAAACCTGAAGCAAGTAGTCCCTAGCTTTTAACAGAGGATGCTTGGATGGGGTGGTGAAGAGCCAGTTGTCGAGATATGGAAACACCTCGAGTCCCTTGAGTCTCAAGTGAGCTGCCATGGTTGTCATGCATTTGGTAAACACTCTGAGGGCTGTGGTGAGTCCAAAGGGCAGTGCTCTAAACTGGTAATGATTGGCTCCCAGATGAAAGCACAGATGTTGCCTGGATTGCCTATTTTTATGTGATAGTATGCATCTTGGAGATCTACAGAGCACATCCATTTCTCCTTGCACAGAAAGGGCAGGATGGACTGAACCATGACCATATGGAACCTTGCCTTCTTTACATACTGGTTAAACTTGCTTAGATCCAAAATGGGTCTTAGGTCCCCTGTTTTTTTTTTGGCACTAAAAAGAAACATGAGTATGTTCCGAATCATACCTGATCAGGTGGGAAGTTTTGGATGACTTTTTTCTGTAACAGCTTTTGTATTTCTTGTGCTGCATCTTTCCTCTCTGACTGGATGGAATGTCAGAAAGTTTCTCTTTTTGAGGAGGAAGAGGAAGGGAAAATAGTATGTAGTAATCTCTGAATATGATTCTTAGCAACCACAAATTGTTTGTGATATCTGTCCAGATATTTAGGTGCAAAGAGAAACAACCCCTGACTGCCTCCTGAGTTGGACAGTTGGGCACCACTTCAGAAGAGCTAATAGGGTCTATCAGAAAAAGAATCTCTAAAGCCCTGGTTCAATGGGCCCCCTCTGCCCCTAGGGTGGCATCTACCATTAAAATTTCCTCCTCTGCCTCTGGAGGAATTATCCCCATCCAGATCCAGGAAAGGCCCCTAAGATTTATGAAACTACATCTTCTTACAACCTTGTTGGTTTCTAAAGAAGGTCCATTGAGGGGTAGAAAATGTGATTCCTATGATAGATAGAGTCTTGCCCTCTTGCTTGCTGTGGATAAGCGTGTCCTTAACTGATGGCCTGAACAAGGAAGAGCCATCAAAGGGAGCATTGAGAAAGGACGTTTTAAAGGGCTCCACAAAATCACACAGCCACATCCAGGCATGTATCATTATGGCTAAACCTGAACCTGCTGCTCATGAGGTACTTTCCTCAGCATGGCAGATCAGCCCTCACTAAAGCATTTGAAATGGACAACAGAGTGGCCAGTTGAGAGGAAGTCTTTTTGAAATCCTCAACAGACATGGACTCCAACAGAGTATTTGATAACTCCTTAGTTAAATCTCTCTGTAGTTGAATGAAATGTGCCAAGTAGTTTAGAGACCTCATTCCAAAAGTAGATGAGGTGAACACTTACTTTCCAAATCTGTCCATAGCTCAGGACTCCCTGTTCGGTGGATGGACAGAACAGCTTTGCTCAGTTAGCTCCTTCTTGGTGGCTGCCTCCACCACTATAGCATCAAATGGGACTCCGTTCCTCCAGTGGGGTCTATCAGCAGGAGGGCCAGAAATTTGTCCTGGTGCTTGGGAATAGGTTCAACAGTGTCCAGTTCCTTCCAAGTCCGGTGGGAAACTAGGTCAATCAGTTCATCCACTTGGGGGGGGGGGGGTCACCCAAGACATAGATGGTCCAGAACTGAAAACTTCCAGAAACACTGATTATTTAGGAGAAGGAGATTGGGAAGATTAACCGCCCTTCTTTTTAAGGATTTCAAGGATATCATCAAATGGGATGTCATTAGGTGGCGATGTGGTTGATCCCTGTCTCACATTAACATCAGTGTCTTCTCTGAGAAACTCCACAGGTGAGTCTATGATGCATCTACTCTTACTCATCCTCTTCCAAGGAACCTGCCAACATCTCTGATCCAACGGTATCGGAGCAGAGCCAGTCAGGGAAAACATCAGAGTTGAGGAAAACATTTTTCTCAGATCTGACGCTGAACCTCTCGTGGATCTCATAACCTGGGGCTCTGAAATCACTGGAAGGATTGAAGAAGGAGACAGAATAGACTTAGAAGGTGCACTCACGGATCCAGGAGGGAACAGAGATGGTAGACCCCCATCTGGATCTGAGACCTGAGAAATCTCTGCATCATCCTATCCAAATCCTCCTCTGACAAGCTCCTATAAGACCTGGAAGACACTGTAGATGAGGGTCTGGATTGTATCTGGAGTATGGAAAATTTGGCCTGGCAGGGACGGAGATACCAGTTTAATGGTATAATCTGGAGTACAGCTCCTGTGAGCAGTGTTAGTTCTCATATCTGAAGCCTTAGGATCTGATGAGAAGGTAGAAGGGAGCACAGAGATTACTATCACAGCCAATACTGTAGGACCTGAATAGCATTTATAGGTTCATAGGTAGGTACTAGGCTATCTGCCCGAAGGCATTTATAAGCCTAGCCAGAATGTGTTGGCTTTCACAGCCCCCTTAGATTAGTTCGTAGGTTCATAGGTTGGTACTAGGCTATCGGCCCTAGGGCCTATGCAAGCCTAGTCATAACAATTCCCTGGATATTTCTTCCCACAATATTTACTTCTCCAGGCCCCTGTCTAGCAGGGTGACTGACATGATCCCCGGGGTGAATTCCCTATCTCCCATCCAATCATCAAGGTTCCTTTTGAAGAGGGCCAAAGAGGCGCTCTGCTTGATATGTATGGGCAGTCTATTCCAGAGTATGGGGAGTCTCTGGGTCAGGAACCTATCCCTCCAGCATGTTTTTTTCATTGTGATTACAAGGTTTAGATCCCTGGAGTGTGTGGCTCTGAGGGACTGGGATTTCTTTAAGTGGAGCATATCCAACAGCTCAGGGTTTGACACGGCCTTGTATGTTAAGCAGAGATCGCCTCTGAGTAGACGATATGCCACAGAGTATAGCTGGAGTTTTTTATATGGTCAGTATATGGCATCTGATTTAGGACTGTGATTCTTTTAGTGAGGTATTTCTGTGGCCTTTCAAGCTGCTGCGGATGTCTTGTGAGGTACATACCAAACGGGGCATTATACTCTATAATGGGTCTAATGAGGGATGAGTACAGTGGGACAATGACCTCCTTTTTTCTGGATGAAAAGCCCTTAGTGATGAGGTGTGCCACATAGAAGGATTTCCTGACTGTTGTGGCAATGTGGTTATCGAAAGTGAATCCACTGTCCACCTGTGTCCCGAAGTCTCTCATCACACTTTCGATGTTTAGTGTCCTGCCACCTATGTGGCAATTCATGGGTACATGTTTTTTTCCAAAGGGGATAACTATACATTTCTTGGCATTAAGCTTGAGCCCATGGCTCTGGCACCAGGCATCTGTTTCTGTAAGGCCCTTTTGTAGAATATCCACATCATTTGGGGATTCAATAATGACTCCCAGTTTGCAGTCATCTGCAAACTTTGTTAGCCAGAGTCCCTTAGTGTTGGCCTGTACTTCAGAGAAGTAGATGCCAAACAAGAGTGGTCCCAGGACAGAACCCTGAGGTACTCCACTTGTCACTTGTCTGGAGCTGGATTTGGAGTTGGCTACTTTTACTGTCTGGGTACTGTCAGTAAGCCAGTTAGCAACCTATCGAGTGACGTAGGGATTTACGCCCAGCTTAATAAGTTTATCTATGATTCCAGAGTGGGGAATGGTGTCAAAGGCCTTGTCGAGGTCCAGATAGGCTGTGTGGACTGCCTTACCCTCGCCCACAGCTCTGGAGACTGATTCGAAGAAGTCAATCAGATTCAGGAGACAAGATCAGCCCTTCACAAACCCAAACTGGGTGGGTTCCAGTGTTTGAAGGTTGCCAATGTCTTTGTTTATAAGTTCCATGATAATGCATTCCATGCCCTTGCAAATCAGGCTTGTCAGACTGATGGGATGGTAGTTCCTGGGATCCAAGGTGGATCCTCCCTTGTGGAGTGGGATAACTGTAGCTGTGCGCCACTCAGTGGGCACGAAGCCTGAGGTGAGGCTATGATTAAACATGACACTTAGGTGAGGTGCCAGTTCATTTTGTAGTTCATGTAGTACACAGCCTGGGATGTCATCTGGTCCCATGGATGCTGTATTCTTAGCTTTGGAGAGTGCGGTTTCTACCTGTGTGGCCATGATTATCAGAATTTGGCATTCTTTTGGTACTGAGATGGGCCCTTTAGGGGGTGAGAGTGGGGTGAAGTTGGCACTAAATCGATCTGCCAGGATATTGGCAATATCCTTGGGATCAGTATATTTAATGCCATTCTGTTGTAACTCAGAGCAGATCTGAGCAGTGCCATTTAGATTCTTGACATAACTATAGAATGCCTTGTGGTTGTCTTTGGAATCTTTGGCAATTTTATTTTTGTAACTAGCTTTTGAGGATTTTATGAGGGATCTCAGCTTCTTACTGAGGCTGGTGAGGGAGTTTTTTGCATCCTGGGATTTTCCTCCTTTTTGCAACAGTTTTTTCCTTTTGTTGTATAGTTTGTTTATAGCAGGGGACCACCAGATTGGCTTCCTTTTTTTGGAGAAGAGCATCTTGGTTCTATTTGGGATGGCACTATTCATGCATGAGTGGATGTGCTCATACAGTGCCTTAGTGTAGGATTCTGCAATCGAACTTCCAGATCCTGTCTGCGTGGGTGTTGTGAAGTTTGTCACTTCTGACTTCAGTAGCTTGAAGTTGGCTTTGGAGAAGTTTTTTAAGGAGGTTTCCTTACTGGGGGGTGAGGGTGGGATGTGGATGTCAAGGGTGATTTGCTTATGGTCAGACCTGACCAATGAGGGGGTGACCACTGGTGTGGAGCATCTATCTCCCATGTTGGTAATGACCAGGTTTAGGATACTGGAGCCCCTGGTGGGACAATGAATTAGTTGATCCAGGGCGTTGGAATTTATGAATTCCAAGAACCATTGGGAAAAGGAGTTGGTACCTGAGTAGTTTTCCCAATTAATGGCAGGGTAGTTGAAATCACCCAGTATTAGGGTGTTTGGTTGTATCTTAATATTTTCCAGTATGTTTAGAAAGGTGTAGTGAGAATCTTGGGGCATGGTTGGGGATCTGTAGCAAGCTACAATTTGGATTGCAGTCTTACCTAGTGTTAGTTGCACCTGGAGAATTTCAGATACATTGTGTTGGGCAACTAGCCTGGAGGTGTGAATATCCTTGGTGAATATGGACACTCCTCCACCTTTAGTATTTCGGTCCTGGTTTTGTGGCAGAAAAGTGTGGTAAGAATTGTAGCTTGGTATTGCAGGGGTGCTCTCTGGAGCCTTGAATCAGGTCTCAGTTACTGCACAGATATCAATGTTCTCCATTTTTAGGAGTGCCCCGAGAGAGTGCATTTTGAGGTTTAGACTTCTAGCATTGAGTAGCATTACCTCCAGCAGAGCCGCTGAAGTGATCCCCGGGGAAAACTTTCTGTTTCCCATCCACTCGTCAAGGTTTCTATTGAAGAGTGTTAGAGAGGAGCTCTGCCTAATGTAGATTGGAATCTTGTTCCAAAGCATGGGAAGTCTCTGGGACAGGAATCTATCCCTCCAGCATGTCCTATTTGTTGTTGTGGTGAGGTTTACATCCCTAGACCATGTGGCTAGAGGGGATAAGGTTTTTCTTTAGGTGGAGCATGTCCATCAATTCTGGGTTGGACATGGCCTTGTATGTCAGGCAGAGATCACCTCTGAGTAGGCAGTATGCAACATAATACAGCTGGAGTTTCTTCAGTCAAGCTGCATAGGGCATCTGTTTGAGGCCAGTGATCCTCTTGGTGAGGTACTTCTGTGGTCTTTCCAACTGTTGCAGGTGTCTTGTAAGGTACATCCCAAATGGGACGGTGTGCTCTATGAAGGGGTCTGATGAGTGATGAGTAGAGGGGCACAATGACCTCTTTTGATCTGGATGCAAACCCATTTGTGATTAGGTGGGCCACATAGAAGGATTTTCTAACCAATTTGATAATGTGATTATCAAAGGAGAAATTACTATCTACTTGAGTTCCCAGATCCCTTATTATGTTTTCCGTATTTAGGGGACTACCATCTATGTGGTAGTTTGTGGGTACTTTGTTTTTTCCAAAGGGGATGACTATGCACTTTTTGGCATTTAGCTTGAGGCCATGATTTGGCAGCAGGTATCTGTCTCAGTGAGACCCTTTTGGAGGATGTCTGTGTCAGCCAGAGAGTCAATTATAGCCCCTAGTTTGCAGTCGTCTGCAAACTTGGTCAGCCATAGTCCTCCTGTGCTTGCCTGTACCTCTGAGAAGTATATGCCGAACAGGAGGGGTCCTATGACTGAGCCCTGGGGAACGCCACTTGTAACCGGTTTAGAGTCAGACCTAGCTCTCGCAACTCTCACTATGTGGGTTCTGTCCATGAGCCAGTTGGCAACCCATCTTGTGACGTAGGGATTTATGTTCAGGCTGGTGAGCTTGTATAGAATACCAGAATGAGGAATGGTGTCGAAGGCCTTTGCAAGGTCTAGGTAGGCTGTGTGTAACACCTTTGCCTTGTATATAGCCTTGGAAACTGTCTCAAAGAAGTCCACCAGGTTTAGGAGGCATGATCTGCCCTTAACAAAGTCGAACTGGGTAGGGTCCAGTGTTTGGAGGTTTCCAATGTCTCTGTTAATCAGTTCCATGATGATGCACTCCACAGCCTTGCAGACCAAGCTAGTCAGGCTTATAGGGCAAAAGTTCCCGGGGTCTGCTGTGGCTTCACCTTTGTGGAGCGGAATAACCGTTGCTGTGTGCCACTCTATGGGTATGTAGCCTGTGCAGAGTCTGAGTTTGAACAGTGTGTTTAGGTGAAGGGTTAGTTCGTCTTTGAGCTTGTGTAGGATGTAGCCTGGGACACTGTCTGGTCCCATTGATGCTGTGTTTTTGGCTTTGGAGAGGGCTGTTTTAACCTGACTGTCTGTGATTTCAGGGGCTCTACATTCTTCTGGTATCGTTATGGGCCCTTTTGGGGGTGAGAGGGGGTGAAGTTTGCACTGAACCTGTCCGCCAGGATGTTGGCGATATTGGTCGGTTCAGTGTATTTTGTGCCATTCTGCACTAACTCCAAGCAAATCTGAGCATTGCCACTTAGATTCTTGACATAACTAAAGAATGCCTTGTAGTTATCTTTGGAGTCCATGGCAATTTTTATTTCGAAGCTCGCCTTGGATGATTTTATGAGGGATCGTAGTTTCTTGCTGATACTGATCAGGGATGTCTTCCCTTCTTGGGATTTTACCCTTTTCTGTACTAGTTTCCTCCTTTTGTTGTATAGCTTGTTTATGGCAGGGGTCCACCAGACTGGTTTTCTTTTCTTGGAGGAGTGAGTCTTGGTTTTGCTTGGGATAGCACGATCCATGCATTCTTGTAGGTGCCCGTAGAATGCATTAGTAAAGGATTTTGCAGCTTTATCCTTTAGCATGGGGGCTTTAAAACTTTCCTCCTTGGTCTTAAGTAATGTGAAGTTTGCTTTTGAAAAGGGTTTCAAGGTGGTTTCCTTGTCCGGGGGCGGGGGTGGAATGTGGATATCCAAAGTGATTTGTTTATGGTCAGATCTAACCAGCAAGGGGTTGACCTCCAGTATGGAACACCAGTCACCCATGTTGACGATGACCAGGTCCAATATGTTGTCACCACTAGTGGGAGTGTTGACCAGTTGATCCAAGGCATTTGAGTTTATAAATTATAGGAAATGTTGGGCAAGGGAGTTAGTACTTGAGTAGTTCTCCCAGTTAATGTTTGGGTAATTGAAATCACCCAATATTAGGGTGTTTGGTAGGACCTTTATGTTTCCCAGTGTTTCCAGAAACGTGGAATGGGGGTCCTGGGACATGGTGGGTGATCTGTAGCAAGCTACAATTTGAATTGCAGTTTTGCCCATTGTTAGTTGCACGTGGATGATCTCTGAAGCATCGTGCTGTGCCACTAACCTGGAGGTGTGGGTATCTTTGATGAATATGGATACGCCTCCGCCTTTTGTATTTCGGTCCGGGTTCTGTGGTCAAAATGTATGGTATGAGTTGTAGCCTGGTAGCGCTGGGGTGCTCTCTGGAGCCTTAAACCAGGTTTCTGTTATTGTACATATATTGAGTTTCTCCATATTAAGGAGTGCCTTGAGTGCGTGCATTTTGAGGTTCAGACTTCTGGCATTGAGTAGCATTACCCTCAATTTTTTGTTACTTGTGCTATTCACGGCGGTGGGTTTGTCTGTTGAGCCTTTCCTAAAAAAGGCACTATGGGGGGTGGCAAGATCCTTGGCCAGTATTCAAAAGCCTAAGGGTGACAGGTGCAAGCTGTGTCTATGGAAGCAACGTGGCTTGTCGAGCATGTCATCACAGGTGGACAGACACTGGATCTCCTTTGAATGACACCAGAAACTTAGCCAATTGTTGAAATTGATAATTTTTTCTTTATACCGTGGTATCATTCTTGATGCTACTCATGGTCAGGGTCATACCGGCCTGGGCTATGTGATCAGGGAGCTCTTCCATGTCTCTTTTCATGTAGTCCAGGGAGGTACGGCTCAGGTCATTCACACCAACATGGATAATGACAGAGTCATATTTGTACTTGTTCTGGAGTGACCTGAGTGCTTGTGTTAGGTGGTGGATCCTAGCACCCGACAGGCAGCTAACAGTAACCTTCTCCTTATTTAGCCTAGTGAGTGGGACATCAGGGTGTCTGACTATAGAGTCACCTATTACTAGTATGTTGGGTATGTTATTTTGCCTTAAGGGCTGTGATTGCGTGGCACACTGGTTTTGTGAAGTATGTGTTTCATTGTTTGTGTTGGGGGGTGGAGGTTGGTTGGATGTCTGCTTTGGAGGTCTCTGTTGCTTTTGCAGATTTTTATTTAGAGCCTCCGAGTATGTTTTTCGTGTATTTATGTGTGTTTTTTGCCGGTGCTAGTTTAATGGGTCTATGTGAGACTGGTGGTATGATGCAAGTATTGCCCTTTTCCTCTTGACTGTCTGATCCAGTCTTGGGTTGAGAGAGCTTAGCCTCCAGTTTGGCTGTATAATTGCATCTCTCACATGTATTAATCTTTGGTGGTAGGAGGAGAGGGTTGTCTGTGTACATGAGGCAGTTGTAACATTGCCTCAGAATGCCCAGATTCACCAGTTGGACTAGAGAGTACACCTAAAACTGCCCTTTGGACATGCCTGGATAGGTACAGTTAACTGAATGGCTGGTAAGGTCAAAATGAGAGCCTTGTCCTTCTGTACAGGATCCAACAGAAGGTTCCCAGGTTTAGGATCTGTAATGGTCGGGTCTGAAATTTTTTTGATCTTCTCCAATGTCTCCTACAAAGCCCTAGGAGACTTTGGTGGAGACCTCTTTTTGGTTTTCGAAGAAACAGACTTCACCAATTTGGTGGGGGGTTGAGCCCCATAAAAAGCAGGCAAAAGACCTCTAAGAATAAGTTTATTGAGCTTGTCAGCTAATGCTTTAGGGTTGAAGGTCGAGCCTACCAAATAGGACGTACTGAGTTGATCAGGTCCAAAGCAATAAACCCACTTTTTGTGAGCATCTGAGTTGTGGATCTTACACCCAAAAGAAGTGCATTTCTTGAACCCTGTCTGTTTCTCTAACATAGTGGAGGAATAGCAAGGACAGAGTAAGCCACACAAGAGCAAACACCAGATAAACAAAAGGAAGACAAATAGCAATATCAGCTATGGTATGTTAAAGAAAATACCTATATAGGTAAGGAAAGAAAATACCAACAATGGCAAGGAAGAACTATCGAAGTAAAAGAGAAAGTGACAGGAAATATGGAAACATTAACTCCTAATACCCAGCAAAGCTAACATGGAGAAGAAAGAATTAAAAAGGGTAAAACAATAAAGAAAATAATAGAGAATATTTATCCAAAACACACAGTCATATACAACTTGAGAGAAGAACCTATGTCTAACCAAGATGGCAGCAAATGAAATCTGAGGCATTGGGGATAGAATAGAGGATATGGGTAGAGGGAGGAGCTTGAGAGCTGGATCCAAAGTTTATTATATGAAGCCAAATCAGATCAGAGCATTGGATCCAAACCCATTGGTGAATAGAAATGAAAAGGACAACATCAGATCAAAAAGTTTTCTAAGATGTGACATAGGCTCAAATGGATAGGACAAGAAACTGTATAAAAAAATATTCCTGCCAAACAGTGTATGCATTTAACACAAAAGCTGAAACTAGACTTTTATCAAAAAAGCTGTTATACATAAAAGGTATGAAATAACTTTTTAATAGAATGATGTTTTCTGCAATGTCTTTAAACGTCAATGTTCTCACACAAATACAAAAAAGAAAGAGAATGAACTATGTTAAAAATGTACACTGCAAATAGTTATAATACAGGGGACACTCTTGGAAAGAACTGAACATGTGAATTTGATAAAGAACGTTTTTCAGGATGGTTATTCAGTGGAATACCTGCGACAAAGGAAAAAAGGTGTACTTATATTAATTGCAAGAGGAGCTCCAATAGTGATATAAGAAGATAAAAACATATAATAATGGCAGATTTATAGTACTAAAGGGCTACTGGCAAGGAAGGAGGATTACACTGGCATGTATTTATATTTCACCTAAAAAGGCTATAATGGAGCCTAAGAAAATTCTGGGAGGAATAATCAGCTTTCAGCAAAGAATGTTACTTATAGGTGGGGACTAGAATTTGATTTGCAATAGGGGCACCCAGAAGGGAAAATACAACAAAGGAGGGTAGATTTTTGAAGAAATGTATGAAAATATTTGGCATGAAGTTTGTGAATACAGTACTAGGAGTTTAGAGTGAATTTACATATTATTCCCCAACATATAAAAACTGGGGCAGGCTAAAACAGTTTATATTTCACAGGAACATGTGCATTTAATTGAAGGTCTTGATGTGCACCAAATAACTATTTAGATTATGTGCCAATAATAACTAAAAGAAAAACATAGGGTAATGAAATGAAAATGAGACACTGACGTTTTCCAACCTATCTGTTGAAAAGAGAGGAATTTAAGGAACAGGTAGTGGAAATTATTCAGGAGCTATTGGAGAAGATAGAAATTGCTTCTGAAAATATAGCTAGGGAGTGGGATAAAATTAAACTGGATTTTCAAAATAGGGTGGAAATAAAAGAAAGGGAGATAAGGTTAAGAAGTAACAAGAATTACTTAGAGGGACTGACATGTGAAAGTACTGTAAAATAGGGGAAATCTCACAGAAGAAGAAGAAGAAGAAGAAGAAGAGCAACTGCTGAAGGCTAAACAGAAAGTAAGGGAGAACCTTGATAATTTGCATGAGTTTAGAAAGATTGCTGTTAAGGCCTATAATTGAGCATAATGCCCCGTTTGGTATGTACCTCTCCAAACACCTGCACCAACTGGAAAGGCCACAGAAATACCTCACAAAGAGAATCCATGCCCTCCAAATCACAATCGCTCTACTCAGTATCATACAGATTGCTCACAGGTGATCTGTATCTTGCCTACAAGGCAATATCAGACCCTGCCTAATAGAGATGCTCCATATCAATAAGTCTAACTTTTCGCACATTACCCACTCAAAAGACCTAAATCTAATATGCAACATCAACAAAACTTGCTGGTTTTGGTTACAGATGTTTCTCCCAGAGGCTGCCCCGTCTCTGGAATAAAGTTCACATACATGTCAGAGTACCTTGCCGACCCACTTCAAGCATGACCTTGATGAGTAGATGGGAACCCACAAATTTGTCCCAGGAGTTCAACCTTCATCCCTGATTGATAAGGGAGACAGGTGCTGACTGAGGTTTCTTTTTTGGGGATAAACTCTTGGCTAGGCATGTAAGGGCCCCAGGGCCATTAGCCTAGTAACCTCCTATGATCCCACAAACTGTTTTTTGATAATAACTCTAGAGCTCAAAAACTTTTAGCACAGCAACTTAGGCAACAGAATATAGAAAAGGTTGTCTACAAGCTTAGGGGGCCTATAACAAGGAAGATAACAAGAAATCCTGTAGAAATATTAGAAATATTTTGGAAATTCTATGAAAGTCTGTATAAAGCAGAAAAATACGGAAATCAAGAAAAGGTACAAATGGAAATCTTTATGGAAGAATTAAATATGCCAAGGTTAGAGGTAGATGAGGCTCAATTGCTAATAGGACAGGAGGAGATGAGATAAAAATGGTGATGTATACCCAATCTACAGTAAAGTCTCCAGGAACAGATGGCATTCTTGTAGAAGTTTGGAAGCTAGAAGGGAAAAAACTGATAAAGGCCTGGAAGGTTTTGTTTAACAGTATTTTAAGAGGAGGAGAAGTACCACCATCCTGGAAGAAAGCAGTGGTAGCTGTAATACCTAATGAGGGTAAAGATCCATCAGATCCAGTTTCATACAGGTCCATTTCAATACCAAACCATGATTATGAAGTGTTTATTAATATAATGGCTAAAATAATCGCAAGATCTATGCCTAACTTCATAGATATGGATCAATGTAGTTATGTGGAGGGGAGGCAAACATTCAACAACATTAATGGAACATTGATGATCCACAGGGAAGCAGAATTTAAGAAAATACCACTGCTGTTGGTGGGTCTTGATGCAGAGAAGACATTTGACAGAGTAAGATGGGACTTTACGAGCAGGGCAATGAAAGCATTTCCATTCCCTGATAAAATTATAAGGTTGATTATCAGGATATATGAGGGACTGGAGATGAAAATTAAAGTGGGTGGGTTGTTCTCTGATAATTTCTGCTTGAGCAGGGGAGCCTGGCAGGGTTGTCCTCTTTCCCCTTTGTTATTTGCATTATATTTAGAACCACTGGCAAAGACAATAAGAGACTCAGAAACTGAAGGATTTAATTGGTATGGTAGTCAAGAAATGCTGGCTCTATTTACAGATGATATTATTTTATAACTGATAAAACCAGAAAAGGACATTATAGTGTTGTGGAACATTTTAAGACAAGTTTCAAATCTTTTTGGGATACAAAATGAATCTAGCTAAATTAAAGGCAATAGTGTTAAATTATGTACCAACACATGAATTGGTATAGCAAAATACATACTTAGGGGACATGATAAAATGAAGTATTTAGGAGTATGGATTAAAATTATTCCAGTGTGGGAGTTAAGTACATGTGGGAAGAGACTAAAAAGATAATACAAAAACTGAGAAACTGGAAGCTCTGTTATATGGATATGAATAGTAAGATACAAGCAGTTAAAATGTTTTAGTCTCTTTAATCTTATACATAGGTCAGACATATTTTTATCAACTAGAGGAGAAGTTGTGGATAGCAATTAATAAAGAGCTGAAGTATTTTATCTAGAAGGGGAAGACGGCAAAAGTCAAGTGGGATAAGTTGATTCTTCCAGTATAACAAGGCAGATTGTATTTACCCAATTAAAGCCATATTTCAGAGCTACACAGTTAAGGCTCCTATACATAGCACAAGCAGAAACCTATAATTCAAAGTGGAAAGTAATGATGATGAAACGGGGGGGGGCTCAAGAAACAAGGACAGACTGGGATTTTGGATGTAGAGCTTTAAGGAGAATAACAATAATCATACAGAATATTATAGTTATAAAGTAGCATAAAGTATGCTAATAACTAAGCCAACATGGAAATGAAGAAAGGAGATTCGGCTGATAGGGATGACTGCAATTAGAGATACAGACAATAGGCAAGAGGGTGAAGGAATGTATTGGAGAAAACTGGCAAAGGAACCAATGTATTGGGAGCAAATAACTAGAGAGGGAAAGGTGATAGAATGGGAAGATGTCAATAATTTATTTGGACTGCAGGTTAGATACTGCTTTCTCTATCAAGGACTGAAGAATATAAGCAAACAGAAAGAAATAGGGAGGTCATAAATGAAAGACCAGCACTGGTAGAGTTTTCAGTAAAATCTAGAACAGAAGTTGCTGTTAAAAATTAATAATTAGTAGAGCATATAAAATATTGCATGATAACTGAGAATCAATCAGAGGAGGTGAGAAAGGATTTGGGAAGAGATATTGGATAAGCAATTCACAAAGAAACAATGGCGGGATATATGCTTGTCTCCCAGGATGCAACAAAATCTAGAAGATTTAGGATTTTTGTGTGGAAATGTTTATGTAGATATTTTTATACCCCAAGTAGACTTCAGAGACTTGTTCCTTAGGTAGAAAACAAATGTTGGAGGTGTGATAGGGAGGAAACAGGTAATTGGGAACACATTTTCTGGGAGTATAATGAGTTGTCAGACTTCAAAGATTCCTTGCAGACAACTCTATCAGAAATACTGGGTGAGCAAAGTGCTGTAAACTAGGGAAATAATTTGTCTAAGCTATGTTACAGAATTGGAATTGCCTAGACACATTAAGGCCCTGCTGAGTCTAAGTATGATGGCTACTGAAAAAAAAATTACTAGAAAATGGAAATCAAAGTCTAAATCAACTGTACTAGAAGTAGTGAATATAGTAACAGAGATAAAAAAATGGAATGGGGATCTTTAGAAAAGGGTATGAGCAAATTGCAAAGGAAAAATGGGAATTGTGGGAACAGTACATACAGGGGAGGAATGAGGTTTAAAGGAAGGTAGGATTTGAATGAGCTATGTAATGTCTGACTGGCATTAAATGTGCAGATTATAAGTGATGAATAATGTTTGCAACTAAAATTATGTCAATATGGACTGTGATGTAAAATGCTTACAACTAAGATTATGTCAATATGGTTTGTTTTCATTTATATACATGTATGATTGCCTATGTCATAAGTGCTAATTTAATAAAGATATTTCTTGTTAAAAATTTTTCACTTCATTCAAATACCTGGAGATTTGGTTGTACCCCACTTCCTAAATATCCATTTCCACCTGGACCACACATACACTAACACTCAAAGAAAATCATCTTTCCTATTCTGGGCTAGTAGTATTCACCTTTTCTAACCAGATGCTGTAGAAATGCCATTCAAGGTATCTTACTGGCTCAGCCAAAATATATCTCTCTCTGATTGCTGAAGCCTCTAAAAGAAATGTATCCATCATTCAAGCTATCTCAAATGCCATTTGGAGTTTCATCACTCTCTCCCCAAGAAAGACCACAACTGCAAAACCTTTAAAAAGGCTAACTGCTAAACAGCTTGCTGACTATTTACTTACCTCTCAGCTGTTTAAAATTATCAAGAATGATACCTTCCCCCCACTTCCGGACTATTCAGAGATGCACCAACATACAACCTTAGAAATATTAAGCACTGGGTCCTCTCCTCCAAATCTCTACAAACTATGATTCAGTGCACAGACCATGCTTTCTCAATCCTTGGTCCCAATCTGTGAGAAGCTCTCCATTCCTTTCTTAAAGACCATACATATTACAGAACTCTTGGAAAATAGAACTGCTTTTTCTCTGGTCATATAACTTAACCCCTTCCTATCATGCTTCCCTCTACACAGCTAGTTCTGACTCTACTTATCATTATGATTCTTTCAACTTGTCATCTCAAATAGCCCCTCGGTATATAATGCACGTGTGTATTGTGTTTTCTCAGTCAAGCTGTAAATAATGTCATGTATCTTTTGCCTTTACACCTTCAAGCTCAGTATGATATTCACTTTGTGTATAATATGTGTATATATTGCATTTTGTCTTTCACTTTGTATATAAAGTCATATATCTATTTTATTTACCCCTGGGCTGGGAATGAAATACGTTCAATGGGATCAACGTTTTTATCTTGGTTAACAAATTCAAAATAAATAAATAAAATTAAATTAAAATGCCAATTTAAAAAAAGTAAAGCATACAATTGTTTCTTACCTCTAATTTGGAAGTTTAAAGATGATGACAATATAAAGAAACATGATCCCAATTTTACTGGCCATGTAACTGAGTGTACCAGTCTCACTTGCACCGTGCTGGAAGGGTAACAAGCAATGTAAGAAAAAAAAAGAAGTTATGTCCTTACCATAACGTTCCATGTAGAGTGTTCATCTCGCCTTTGTTCTTACACACGGGTTCGGAGCCGATCCTCGGCTCCGAGTCGGCCGAATTGCAAAGCTCTGAATCTCAGAGAAGCTCGAGACCAGCCCATATCCCACAATCCTCCCTGCCATTACTCAGATCTAGTTTGCAAACAAACCAGACCAAAAGATCCAACACCTGCGGTGCTAGAAGTATACACTCTCTTCAGCCATTCAGAGACACTCTCTCACCATAGCAATAACTAATGGTCTAAGCATATATCCCATGACACATGGGACCATATACCCCGGAAGGGGTCAAGACACGTCGATCAGACTCTAATCCTACCAGTTCTTCCAAACACGTGGGGGGGAAAGGGAGGGAATGTAAGAACAAAGGCGAGATGAGCACTCTACATGGAACGTTATGGTAAGGACATAACTTCTTTATGTAAGAGTGTTCAATCTCGCTGTTTGTTCTTACACATGGGTAGCGTCCCTAGCTCCGTAACCCTGAGTGACTCATGGAAGAACGTTCCTAAGCACAGTGGAACCAAATGATGTCATATCCTTGGAAACCTTGTCCACTCTATAATGAGTGATGAAAGTATGTGGTTTAGACCACGTGTCTGTTGCACAAATAGTGTCCAAAGGCAATCGAGCCGCATGAGCTAAGGAAGTGGAGACGGATCTGGTAGAATGGGCCTTAGGTTTGGTGGGTAAGGATTGCTTTGATTTAGAGTATACCAATGTTATACAGTCAGTAAGCCATTTAGATAGTGTACGTTTAGTAATTGCCATGCCCTTTTTATTGTCTGCAAATGCGACGAAGAGCTGATCCGTTTTCCTGTAAGCTTTGGTCCTATCTAAATAAAATCTTAATTGCCTGTGAACATCCAACTTGTGCAACATATACTCCAGTTTTTTAGTATGATTTTTGAAAAAGGTAGGGAGTTCTATAGACTGGTTAATATTCGTAACTGAGCATACTTTTGGAAGGAAAGATGGATTTGTACGCAAAGAGACCCTGTCAGGATGGAATATCAAGTAAGGTGGTCTGACCGATAATGCCTGCAGCTCTGAGACTCTATGAGCTGAGGTCAAGGCGACGAGAAACAGCGTCTTCCACGATAAGAACTTTAAGAGACATGACGAAGCAGGTTCAAAAGGTGGCAACATGAGTTGTGACAGCAGCAAATTCAGGCTCCATGGAAAGAAAGGTTTTCTGACAGGCGGTCTAAGATGGAAGGTTCCTTTCATAAAGGCCTTACAAAGTCTGTGAGACATATTGGGAACCTTCCTCACCAATATGGAAGTTTGATATGGCCGCCAACTGTACTCTTAGCATGGAAGTAGAAGCTCCTTCATGAAAAAGGATGGATAAGAATTCTAAAATTTTATGTAGAGGAGCTACCAAGGGGTCTAAGTTCTGACTAGATGCCCAATATACAAAGCGTTTCCACTTACTCGTATAGAGTTTAGTAGTAGAAGCTTTATGAGAAGCAACCAGAATGTGTTGAACTGCCGGAGGGAGTAGATGAGACCTGGCTAGGCAGGGACGTGGAGCAGCCAAGCTGCTAGTTTGAGGGACTGTAGAGACGGGTGAGGAACTCCAGATGAATGTGTCAGTAGATCTGGTACTGGGACCGGAATCCATGGTTCCTCCATTTGATAGGCTTGAGGAAAGGGGAACCATATTTGACAAGGCCAGAATGGGGCTATGAGTATTACAGTCCTTTCCAGGTGCCTGGCTTTCTGTAGAAATCTGGGAATCAATGGAGTCAGTGGGAATGCATATAGGAGACCCAGGGGCCAATCGTGTATCAGTGCGTCCCTGGGGATATCCCCCGGAGGGGGTAGAAGGGCAAAGTAGCTTCTGCATTTTGCATTCAACAGGGAAGCAAACAGATCGCAGCAAGGCTGGCCCCATTTGCGGAAGATCTTTTCCGCCGTCTGTGAATTGAGGGACCACTCGTGAGGTAACAGGATGGCTCTGCTCAACCTGTCCGCAATGACATTGGATGACCCCGGGATGTGCATTGCTATCAGAAAGCGACCCGTGGACTCTGCCCATTGCCAAATTTTCATGGCCTCTCTGCATAACAGGTAAGACCTGGTTCCCCCTTGCTTGTTTATGTACCAGACTACAGACATGTTGTCTGTCTGAACTGCTACTGTTCCTAGAGGTAAGAGGGCTTGGAAGTGTTGCAATGCCAGGAACACCACCCTCAACTCCAGAACATTTATATGTAGAGTGTACTCCGTGCTGGACAATTCTCCTTGGGCTGTTCTTCCCTGAAACCCCCCCTCCCACCCTATCAGGGAAGCGTCTGTGGTTATTGTGGCTGTTGGACTGGGTAGAACGAACGGACAACCCACAGTGAGGTTCTGATTGCGCACCCACCATGAGAGGTCCAGCCTGCAAGATTCTGTTATCCTGATCTCGTGCGCTAGGGGTAGGTGTTGGAATGACCACTGCGCGAAGAGCAGCCATTGTAGAATCCTCATGTGTAACCTTCCCATAGGGACTGCAATTAGTGCGGCTGCCATCAGTCCCAACACTTTTAACACCAGTTTGGCTGGGGCTTTCTTGCTGACCAGAAGAAGAAGGACCTGCTGTTTGAGTGTTGAAGCTCTTATTGGGGGGAGCTTCAGTAGTGTCGATTGTGTATTTAGGTCTGCTCCAATGAAGGAAATACACTGTGAGGGCGATAAGCAAGACTTTTCAAAGTTTATGGATATCCCTAAGTGGGAACAAAGGCCGATTGTGTAGTCTCTGGCTTGCAATAGGCGACGCTCGGTGGTGGCGGTGAGGAGCCAGTCGTCCAGATAGGGAAACACCTGGAATCCTTGTCGTCTCAAGTGAGACACAACTACTGCCATGCATTTGGTGAATACCCTGGGGGCTGAGGTGAATCCAAAGGGCAGAGCTCGAAACTGAAAGTGACTGGCTCCCAGCCGGAAGCACAGGTGATCTCTGGATGGTCTGGCCATTTTGATGTGGTAGTACACGTCTTTGAGATCTATAGAGCACATCCAATCGTCCTTCTGTAAGAATGGAAGGATTGATTGAAGCGTGGCCATCCGGAACTTTTCCTTCTTCACGAAGTTGTTGAGATGGCTGAGATCTAAGATCGGTCTCCAGTCCCCTGTCTTTTTTTGAACTAAAAAGAACCTTTAATAAGTTCCGAATTCTCTTTGGTCCGTCGGGACTGGTTGGATGACTCTGTTTTCAAGCAGCTTTGAAATTTCTACAGCTGCTAGCTTTCGCAGATGGGGTGGCACATCTGGAAACTTTCTTTGTAGAGGTGGTGTTAAAATGAAGGGGATTTTGTATCCTCTGGTTATAATGCTTTTTACCCAAGAATCCGAAGTAATGTTTAGCCAGGCCAGTGGGTATAAAGCTAAGCGACCCCTGACTGCCTCCAGAGCAGGACAGCCGGGCCTCCCTTCAGGAGTGCTGGAAAGGCTTCCCAGGGACGAAATCCCTGTCGCCTTGGTTATGCGGTCCCCCTCTGCCGCCGGGGCAGCGTCTTCCATTTCTACCCCCTCCTCTGCCTCTGGAGGGAGTATCACTCTGTGTGGTCTGGAAAGATCCCTAATTCTTATGGAAGTACATTTTTCCACCTCGTTGCCCTTTGGGGTACGGTCTAGTAGGAGTGGAAAAATGGACCCCGACAGCAGACAGGGTCTTCCCCTCTTGCTCGCACCGAATGAGAGTCTCCTTAACCTTGGGCCCAAAAAGTGTGGCACCATCAAAAGGGGCATTGGCAAAAGAAGACTTGAAGGCTTCCGCAAAGGAGCACAGCCGCATCCATGATTGTCTTCGAAGAGCAATCGCTGAAGCTGCAGCTCTACTCGATCCCTCGGCTGCATACGAGATGAGCCTCATGGATGAGTTTACTATGGAGGTGAGGGTGTTAAGTTGTGCTGTTACCTTTTCTGAAACAGCAGCATCTGTGTTACCCTGGAGGGTATCTGTCAGCTCCTTGATGAAATCCCTCTGCAAACATGAGAAGTGGTTCAGATAGTTTAGCGAACGCATGGAAAAAGTCGCTGAACTAAAATGTGCTTCCCATATCTGTCCATAGTCCTAGAATCCTTATTAGGAGGATGAACAGATGAGGAAGACTCAGACATCTCCTTTTTCGTGGCTGCCGCCACCACCATAGCATCGACAGGAACTCCCTTGGTGAGATACGATTTATCTTGGGGGGCAGTAATGAACTTGCTTGGTTTCCTAGGGACTGGTTCCACTGTGTCAGGTGCCTCCCATGCCCTTCGAGCAATCAAATCCATTAATTCATCAAAGGGCGGAGTCACCCAGGAGGTAGAAGGTTGAGCCCCAAAAGCCTTCAGCAGCACCGACTCATCCTCAGTGGGGGCTAGGGACTGCCAATCACCCCTCTGTTTCAAGATCTCCAGGATGTCTGCAAATGACACATCCTCCGAGGGTGATTTGGGGGACCCCTCTGCCTCATCCAAGTCGGTGTCAGATGTTAGAGATTCCTGTGGGGAATCTATGTGCCTCCTCTTGCACAACCGTTTCCTCGGGACCTCATCAGAGGGGGCTTCTGGTGAGGCCTCCAAGGAACAGGGGGAACCCTCTGGGGGTGGCTGAGGCAATTGGGCTCTATGCTTGGGATGGATCGTGGGAGCAGAAACAGAAAGTGGCCCTTTTGGGGAAGGAGGATTCCCCTGATGATGTGGTTGTCTGTGCAGACAATACCTTCCTCATAAGGTCAAAGGCCCCCGAACCCCTGGCCGAGGGCTCCCCCGGTTCCGAAGAACACGGAAGCATCCCAGAACCAGGTGCCGTGGGCTCCGACCCCGAGGACGGAGCTGAGCCAGTCTGTGCCGAGGCCCCAAGAGGAAGAGTCGGTACCGACAGGTCGGTACGACTCTCGGTCCCGGAACCGAGCAAAGACTGTTGGCTCCGCGACTCCCCTAACGGTTCCGAAGGAGTAGAAGTCAATGGTGTCGATCATGCAATGGACGGTTTTGGCACTGAGGGCTCCACTATCATCAGGTCATCTTCTCCCGGCTCCGAGATCTGGATGGGTCTTGAAGGAGGACCCGTTGGAGATATGGGAAGGCCTTCTAGTTTTGACACCAACTGGAAGGAAACTGCAATTAACTTGGAAAGGGCCGTGTTTTCCATGAGTTTCTGCACGACATGATCTACATCTGTCTCAGACAAGGGTCTGGAAGAACGGGTCGAGGGAGCCGAAGATGGCACCGACCGAAGAATGGACGGTGGTGGCAGTTCCAACACTGGTTCCAAGATCTGGGGCTCAGGAAAAGATAAATGTTCGACGCTCAGCCCCGAGATCTGTGGAACCGGCGAACGAACCCAAGAAGATGAACTCGGAGCCGATGACATGGGCTCAGACATCTTCAACCCCTTCGAGGATTTAGAAGCCTGATCCGATTTGTCCAAAGCCTCTTGAAAGGCAGGCTTCAGTAATCCTCTGTCTATGAGCTCCCTGCGCCTATCTGTCATGACCCTCCCGCTAAAGGAATGGCAAATAGAGCAATCCTCTTGGAGATGGAGAGGGCCAAGACAGTAGACGCAGGAAGCATGATTGTCAGTAATGGACATTTTCTGCCCACACTGACATCTTTTAAAGCCTGATTTAGCTTTTTCTGACATAGTACTATATAACAACAATAACTATGAGTATAGAAAAAAATACTAATCCTATATGAATATATATATGTGGAAAGGGCTATATAAAGAAGACACTCACAAAAACCACACCCAAAGAGAAAGGGTTAGGCCACAAAGGGTGCCTGAAGAAAAAAAAGGGTATATATATATATATATATATATATATATATATATATATATATATATATATATATATATATATATATATAAACACACACACACACCACTTCTACAATAATCTAATAATTATACGGTAATATCAGAAAAAAAATCAGTATCTTATCTGAAAATAGTAAGCAAAACTCAATTCTCTATCTGGTCCGAGCTCTCCTCGATCCGATCTGTTGCAGCGGCAAACTAGATCTGAGTAATGGCAGGGAGGATTGTGGGATATGGGCTGGTCTCGAGCTTCTCTGAGATTCAGAGCTTTGCAATTCGGCCGACTTGAAGACGAGGATCGGCTCCGAACCCGTGTGTAAGAACAAATGGCGAGATTGAACACTCTTACATTAGCCCTTATAGATATTTACACTGCAGCTGTAGCTTCTTACACTGTACAAAAAAGATGCATTCAACTCTACGGCAATAATGAATGCAATCAATAAATTTAATAGAAACTCAGTGGTAACAAGCACATTAAGCATTTGTTTTCTTGTCCAAAGCCAGAGATTAACACCTTCTGCATCAGTTTTCCTTGAAATGTGATATAATATTTGTACGGTATATTCCTGCATGTGATACTATTTGATACTAGGACACTTGTGGGCATCTATATCACTTAACATAAACGGAAATCCTGTACATGACATTTCTTCCCAACAAGAATATGAGGTATAGAACCAGCTCTAACAATCATGCTTAAGTCAAAACAACAGTGTAGAGGGCTATAGTGACATTTTCACAAGCTACAGTGGAACATAACGCCTAGTGTATTAACATCTCAGAATGGTTAAGTAAGACTTCATGATGTAAACAAAAACAAAAGTCTACTTGATACACTTATGTTACATAAAAATGATATAATTTAATTAAAGATCAAAATGTATAGTATTTTAAACTGCTGTAAGTGTTTTGCTCTTGAGCTTCATTTTCTCTAATACGAGTTAGAAAGCAAAATCAGTTTTTTCAGCACAATTCAGAAATGAAGGCAATCTTCCTCTGTTATCTGACACCAGAAACATCTTTTTTCTAACTGAATGTCTAGTTTGCCTCAGTCAATATATGATGAGCAAGAATGAGAAGTTATGTACTTACCATAACGTTCCATGTTAGTTGTCTTCTTCTCGCCTTCTTTCTTGCTGGATGGGTTCGGAGCCGAACCTCGGCTCCAACTCGGCCTAATACTAAAGCTCGAGAGCTATTTTACCGGCTCGAGGCTATACTATGTCCCATAATGCTAGGCGTGATATACCCAGATCTCGTTTGATAGCTAACACTATGGACATACATGTCCCACCACAAGAGAGAATATATTAAACAACTATATCTAACCTCCTCTACATATAACTCTTACAAGGGCAACCAAGGGGGAGCAAGAGAACTAGCTGAGGAGATAACTCTGGTGATAAAAAGCACCTCGCACAAGATACTCTAGGTATTTCCAGGCTAGGGGGATGGAGGGTGGGACGCAAGAAAGAAGGCGAGAAGAAGACAACTATCATTGAACGTTATGGTAAGTACATAACTTCTCAACGTTAAGTTGTCAATCTCGCCTTCATTCTTGCTGGATGGGACAGCGTCCCTAGCACCTTAGTCCCGGGTGGCTCAATGGAACAGACTCTTGAGTACAGTGGAACCAAAATCAGCCCAACTTCTGGAAGCTATGTCCTGTTTGTAATGAGAAATGAAGGTATGAGGGGAGGCCCATGTGGCCGCTGCACAAATAGAATCCATAGGTAACCTTGCTTGAAAGGCTACTGAGGAAGCTAATGCTCTAGCTGAATGAGCTCTAGGCTTTGCAGGGAGTTCTTTATGCCTCAATTGATAGATTAATGTGATAAGAGCGGTCAACCATCTGGACAAGGTTACTTTAGAAACTGGCCGGCCTTGCTTTCCTTCAGCGTAAGACAGAAAGAGCTGTTCTGATTTTCTTGTCTGTTTAGTTCTATCCAGATAAAAACGTAGTTGACGGTGAACGTCCAAATAATGTAATCTTCTCTCAGCTCTATCCGTATAATTTGGGAAGAAGACTGGGAGATCAATGGTCTGGTTGAGATTTTTTTCAGAGAGTACCTTAGGTAAAAAAGATGGATTAGTCCTAAGAGATGCTCTATCTTTGTGAAAAACAAGATAAGGAGGGTGGACAGAGAGTGCTTGTAGTTCCGAAACCCTTCTCGCTGAGGTAATGGCTACTAAGAAAAGTGTTTTCCAGGAGAGCAGTTTCAATGAGCAGGAAGCAGCTGGCTCAAAGGGAGGAAGAATTAAGGAAGACAGTACCAAATTTAGATCCCACGGAGGAGGAGGATCTTTAACCGGGGGCCGAAGTAATAGGGTTCCTTTCAGAAAGGCTTTGCAAAGCTTGTGGGACATAATACTGGCCTCTGACAAGCCAACATGGAAATTTGCAATAGCCACCAACTGGACCCTGATAGTGACTGAAGAAGAGCCCATTTGGAAAAGTTCCACCAAAAATTCTAGAACTGTTTGGACAGGTGCTGTGAACGGGTCAACTTGATTTTTTCTTGGCCAAATAAAGAACCGTTTCCATTTACTAGCATACGTCCTTCTGGTGTTAGACTTGTGAGAGGCAAGGATAATATCACGTACTGACTGAGAAATTAAGGGAAGCCTGGCTAGGGTTGGAAGTGGAGCAATCAAGCTGTGAGGTTGAGAGATGGAAGGGATTGGTGCAGCCCGCCCGATTGATGGGTTAGAAGGTCTGGCACTGGGTCCAGATGCCAGGGCTGCTCCAGCAGATGACGTTGCAGGAACGGAAACCAAACTTGTCGGGGCCAGTAAGGGGCAATGAGGATCATCCTGGATCTCAAGCCAATTGCTTTCTGGACTAACTGAGTAATTAAGGGAAAGGGAGGAAAAGCATACAGAAGACCCCGGGGCCAATCGTGGACTACAGCGTCTCTGGGAGGGAGACCATGAAGAGGAAAAAGGGTGAAGAATTCCTGACACTTGCTGTTTTGAGGGGTTGCGAAAAGGTCACAGCAAGGCTGACCCCACCTTCTGAATATTTGTTCCGCCACTAGCTGGTTGAGAGACCACTCATAGGGCATGAGAATGGCCCTGCTCAATCTGTCCGCTATGACATTGGACTTCCCGGGAATATGCGTTGCTACCAGAAACCGTTGAGAAGAGATCGCCCACTGCCAAAGTCTGAGCGCTTCCCGACATAGGGGGTAGGACCTGGTTCCGCCCTGCTTGTTGATGTACCACACTACAGACATGTTGTCTGTCTGAATTGCAATCATCCCGGTGGGAAGAGAGTCCTGAAGGGCCTGCAATGCTAAAAGTACCGCTCTCATTTCCAAGACGTTGATGTGCAAGTGGCACTCGAAGGGTTGCCATGTGCACTGGACTGTCCTGCCCTGAAAATGCCCCCCCCCACCCTATCAGGGAGGCATCCGTAGTCATGGTGGCAACCGAAGGGGGGAGAACAATAGGTCTGCCTTGAAGCACCTGAGGCGAGACCATCCACCAAGAGAGGTGTCTCTTGCATGACTGAGTGAAGAGAATGTTGTGTGACATGGGAAGCTGCTGGAAGGACCATTGGGAAAAAAAGCATCCACTGTAGTATCCGCATATGAAAACAAGCTAGGGGGAGCAAGATGATTGTTGCTGCCATTAGACCAAGTGTTTCTAGTACAAATCTGGCTTGGACTCTGTCCTGCTGTAATAGGATTTGGACATGGCTGTGAATGTTTGAAACTCTTTGTGTAGGTAGTTTTGCTGACAACTCCACCGTGTTTAACATGGCGCCTATGAAGGTAATATGCTGACAAGGTGACAAGGCAGACTTTTCGAAGTTTATAGAGATGCCTAGCGCTTTGCACGTTTGTACAGCGTAATCCCTGGCTTGAAGTAGTTGGTGCCTGGTGGTGGCAGTAAGGAGCCAGTCATCTAAATATGGAAACACCTGGAATCCTCGTCGTCTTAGGTGAGCCGCAACCACTGCCATGCATTTGGTAAACACCCTGGGGGCTGTGGTGAGGCCAAAAGGCAGGGCTCTGAATTGGTAGTGACTGGCTCCCAGCCAGAAGCAGAGAAACCTTCTGGATCGCCTGTTCATTTTGATATGATAGTATGCATCCTAAAGATCTATAGAGCACATCCAATTGTCCTGACCCAGAAAGGGTAGAATGGACTGTAGCGTGACCATCCGGAATTTCGTTCTTTGGACAGACTTGTTCAGCCTGCTGAGATCTAAAATGGGTCTCCAGTCCCCTGTCTTCTTTGGTACTAAAAAGAATTTGGAGTAGATTCCGGATCCTTGTTGGTCTGCTGGGACTGGCTGAATGGCTCTTTTTGATAGCAGCTTTGAAATTTCTGACGCTGCTTGGTCTCTCAGACTGGGTGGAACGTCTGGAAGAGGCCCTGTTCGTTGTTGTGGGGTGTGGATGAAGGGGATTCTGTAACCCTCGGATATGATCGACCTTACCCATTTGTCTTGCATGAGGGAATGCCAGGCTTGTGGGTACAGTGAAAGTCTTCCCCCGACTGCCTCCAAAGGTGGACAGTCGGGCAGCTCCTCAGGGGTGCTGGAAGGGTTTGTCAGAGAAGGATTCTCTGCTACCCTGATTTTGCGGACCCCCCCTGCCCCTAGGGCGGCATCTGTTATTATTCCGTCCAGTGCCTCTGGAGGGAAGCTCACCACGTGCATCAGGCATTACTCCCTGGGGTTTGTGGAACCACATTTTTCCACCCTTTTGACCCTTAGGGTACGGTCTAGAAGGGGTGGAAAAACAGACTCCCACGGCAGAGAGAGTCTTGCCTTCCTGCTCACACCTGGTCAATGTATCCTTCACTTGAGGTCCAAACAAGGCTGAACCGTCAAAGGGGGTGTTAGTGAAGGATGCCTTGAAGGGGTCAGCAAAGTTGCAAAGCCGCATCCAGGTGTGTCTCCTTAGAGCAACGCCCGTGCCAACGGCCCTACTCACTCCATCGGCTGCATAAGAAATGAGCCGAATGGAGGAGTTGACAATCGAGTTCAGGGTTCCCAGCTGGGAGTTTATCTTGTCCTGAGACGCCACAGCTGTTGGGTGCTGTAAGGTATCACCCAGTTCTTTAAGAAGGTCTCTCTGAAGACGGGTGAAATGGCACACGTAATTCAGCGACCGCATGGCAAAGGTCGCTGAAGAAAACATCCGCTTGCCATACCTATCCATATTCCTAGATTCCTTATTAGGAGGATGGACAGGTACTGAAGGGTCAGCCAACTCCTTCTTAGTTGCTGCCGCGACCACCATGGCATCAACCGGGACGCCCTTAGAGAGAAATTGCTTGTCTGCAGGGGCTGTAATGAATTTTGTAGGTCTCCTGGGGGTTGGTTCCATAGTATCCGGAGCCATCCACGCCTTCCGAGCCACCACCTCCATGAGTGGGTCGAAAGGCGGGGACACCCAGGAGGTGGAAGGGCGAGAACCGAACGCATCCAGGTACACCGACTCGTCCTCGGAAGGGTTGAGGGCAGACCAGTTCCCCCTCTGTTTAAGGATCTCTAGGATGTCAGAAAAAGAGACATCCTCAGAGGGGGACCTTGGGGACCCTTCCGAATCATCGAGGTCGGTGTCAGATGTCACTGACTCAGGGGAGTCGACATGCTTCCTCTTGCAAGTCCTCTTCCAAGGGGGCTCCCTCGCAGGATCAGGGGAGGCCTCGGAAGAGGAGGAAATGTCCAATGGAGCAGCCTGGAGTGTCGGTTCTCCGCGTTTGGGTTCGGGAGGGTAGGCAGGGGCCGTAGCAGGCACAATGGAGGGAGGGGCCGATGAGGCGGACCGTGGCGCCAGTATAGGAGCCAGCACGCTCCTCATGACCTCAAAGGCGCACCTGTCAGGCAGGGAAGAGGGACCCAGCTCCGAGGAGATGGGAGCTCCTCCCGGCACCAAGAGGGATGGCTCCGAGGCCGATGTCGGGGCCGAACTCACCTGCGCCGAGGCCCCGAGAGGGAGAACGGGGTCGGACAAGGGTCCGATGCCACTCACCCCCTCGGAGCCGACGAGGGAGTCTCGGTGCCCAGATCCCTCCAGGGACGGAGCCAATGAAGGGATCGGAGCCGGCGAAGGAACTGATAAGGGTGGAATCAGTACTGACGCCCCCCACGGTAGCAAGCCCGACGGCCTCCGGCTCTGAGCTCGAAGGAAGAGTCGGAGGAGGAACTTGAACAGGTGTTGGGGTAGCCCCTGTCTGTTGAGATGGGCTATGCAATAATTGGGCCAGCGCCTGCGACTTCAAAAGCCTACTGACTACCCTCTCGAGGTCATGGTCCGAGAGCCTGGAAGACCTACAGGAGTGAGACCTATGGCTCCGCTCCGACAGCAAGGGGGATTTCGGAGCCAATCTAACAGACTCCAGTGAAGGAGACCTGGAGCTATTTCGACTTGGGGATGTCTCCGACACCAAAGTTGGAGCCGACTGAGGCCTCGATGTGTCGGTTCCAGACGGAACCGATGAGGCAGAAAGAGGGCCGCTCGGCGCTGGATCCGAACATGGAGCCGATGATTTGGCGGGCTTTGAAGGTCTTCCAGTCATAGGCTTGGATGGAGAACCTTCAGGCTTTAATAAGCCTCTGAGAATTAGCTTATTTCTGCGTTCCTGCAGGACTCTAGGGCTGAAAACATGACAGATGGAACAAGAGTCCTGCAGGTGCAGAGGGCCCAAACAATACACACAAGAAGTGTGACCATCTGTCAGAGACATCTTCTGACAGCACAAGTCACACTTCTTGAATCCCGATACCTTGATATCCTTTGGCATGATACCACAGGGGGATACAGTAATCTAACACTTACAATAACACACGAAAAGACACTACCAACAAAGAAAAAACTTTTGTAAACTAATAGTAAAAATAGACAGAAGTTCCACACACACACTCTAAGGGGAATCTGTACTACTAATAAAGGGAGAGCTAGAGGCCCGACCACCTTAAGGGTGGAAGAAAGGTAGGGAAAAACTACAGAAAAGGGGGGGAAACTAGTTGCTATCTCTAAAATTACTAATTAAATAGACTACTAAGAAAAATTCTGTCAAAAACTAAGTAAAGATACAACAATTTAGAATATGACCTGGAGCCAGTGAAAAAACGCAACCTCGTAGCTGAAGCGGCAAACGAGATCTGGGTATATCATGCCTAGCATTATGGGACATAGTATAGCCTCGAGCCGGTAAAAATAGCTCTCGAGTTTTAGTATTAGGCTGAGTCAGAGCCGAGGTTCGGCTCTGAACCCATCCAGCAAGAATGAAGGCGAGATTGACAACTTAACATCTTCTCTTACTTACACCATCTGGTATTGCATTCTGGAAGTCTTCCATGTTTTTTTTTCTTTTCTGAATTCAGTTATGCTCATACAGAATGTATTCAGTGCAAATTTAAATACAGTCCAAAATATATCTTTTTTGTTAATAATGCTACAGGCAGAGCAACCCATACAAAGAGAGATAGCAGTAGATTATCTTGGTAAATCTTATACAGACACACAAATAATTCTAATTAATTATACACTGTAGTACAGTTTTAAAACAGCAGTGCAATACGACAACTGATAAATATACATTTCCAATTAGTTGCTCCATTATTTGTTTAATTCTCTTGTACTTCCTTTCTCAGAAAACCATATAGCTGATGCAACATATTTAAAGGTAAAAAGGTAAATGTGGAATTGGTCAAATGTATAATATTGAGTACAGAAAGATATCTCTACATAAGAACACTAGACAACTTGACAGGCATGCTGTCTTTACTGATTATAGCTAAATGTTAATTTACTGAGAAAACAATTGTAAATACAGTGCTATGTGCATTATTTTAGAAACTCTGACAACAGCCACAAAGCTGTAAAACAGTTTCTTCCTACATTATACTGTCTGTGTAGCAATGCTTCATATCTATTCGTATTCAGTTCAGCTGCTTCGGGATGTATAAATATATTTCACGCATTGATAAACTAATTTCTAAACAACAGCTTTTGTACCACTTCATCTATAAAATGTATTGTCAGCAGTGAAGCATACTGGCACAGCAGCTAAAAAGATTACCAGAAAACTCCTTCACTGTGCCATTGGATCAGCCCACCATCTTTCTTACAGCCACTTTTGTTTTAAGATTCCCCTAAATCTTGTCAAGTTAGACACGTTCCAATCAAAAAAACATTTTTTTGTAGGGAAGCAATCCTTCCCATACTCCTCCCTTAATGTATATATACCAACTCCACAGCTGCATGAGTACAAAGAAGGAAAAAAAATGTAACACCCCTCCAAAAAAGGAACTGCGGTTGATGCACACTTAGAAAGCATACTACTAATGATTCCTTATGGAAAACAGCAATTAGGGAGATCAGCCTTGCCAAACTGAACTAAAAAAATAATGTCTTTTTCCAGTTTAAGCCTGATGGGGACTAGGGAAGCCCTATTTTAATGTTTTGTGTTAATATTGACAAAAGTTAATGCATTATTAAAGCTAGATTGGACTTCTATACAAAGTGAAAAATTCACAGAACAGTGTTCTAAATAACTTCAAATTCAAATAAGCTGACAAAATCTGTATTTTTAGCTATTTCCATTTTTTCAACATGTCACAAGGGTTCAAGCTAGCAAGTTCTGCACCAAGTGCAATCTGATGTCCTGTGTCATATGTCAAATCAACTCTGAGCTATGACTTTTATTATAATCTGCCATGCAAAGGCAGATAAACAATTAACTGAAGAAGGGGTGCACATAGCGCCTATTGTCATTAGTCAAATCAATAAAAAAGAAGGGTATAGCAGGCAAACAGAATCAGTTCACAGTGACATGTCTTAAGTACTCACAAAAAAAAAAAAATAAGTTATAAGAAACACAACTGTTTCTCAGCTGGTCTTCCTTCCTCTATCCCTTCCTTTCTTTCTCCATTGCTTCAGCCATCTCTCCCGTCTTTTCTCTCTGCCCATTCTCCCTCCAGTACTAGAAGCAGAGAAAAGCAAAGAACTTGATTTGTTGCCTTCCTCTGTTTTGTATAGTGTGGTGTATGTTCTTTATATTGTGTTTTAAGTGTATTCTGCTTTCAATTATGTATTTAAAGTAGGGAAAAGACCATAGCTCTCTCTCTTGTGAGGTACACAAAAATTAGAACAAGTCAATTAAGGTTAATTAACGCTGAATTGAGGATGGAGCTAAGAATTAAACCTTATACTTGAGGGGAAGAATAAAATGTTTCAATGCTTTACTGGAAAAGCTCATTCCGACTCTGCCATAGACTGCTGTAAGAGAAAGGTTAGTTTATTTTTACTTTCTTGTAATTTATATTGCTTCATTGCCTTCTTCCATTTGTATATTATGGTGTATTTTCTTTACTCTGAGTTTTAATTGTACTCTGCTTTCAATTATATATTTAAACTAGGAAAGAGACCACAGCTATACTAATTGAGTAACACAGAAATTACATTTTTCCTACTTCCCACTCTGGTGCTGTTGTGTTTTTAAACTCAACTGTCTCTGCAGTTGCCCTTCCCTTACGTTAATGTGACCACATATTCCCTTCCCTCTCTTCTTTCATTGACTATTGTCAGTAAGCACCAAATTATCATTCTGTGAAGTCATTCCCCTTAAGCTATTTACATTTATTAGCCATCCCACTGTATTCCATAGAGCCATAATAATAAATGCCCACTCTCTTCAATCTATCTTGCTCTTTTAAAATGAGTATCTCTCCACTTAGATTTCTAAAGATTGAGTTACCCCCTCTTTCATATCTAACTGCTTAATGCATATTGCAACTCTTAGGATACAACCCATTTTTTTTCCATATTATCTTTAAAATCTGCAAAATCTAGTCCAAGACCACCAATTATTGGAGAGGTCACATTGTGCCTCTCAGTAGTCATCTTGGGATTAATGCTTCTGTTTTGCTCCTGGTAAGATAAGTAGCATATAAACATTATTTCCTGGAAACTGCTGATCATATTGCACTCCTGGTTAGAGAAGAACCAGAGGCCTTTGATTCCTGACTGTCTCTGACAAGGCAGTGAGTGTCTGTGTGAGACATTCCTGACTGGTCTGGTTGCTATTCAAGGCAGTTACAAGAAAAAGGCTACAACAAGCCTACAAACCCCTGCATCATCTTGGACAAGACTATTGATTACCAAAGAGCCTGTGGCCTGCATCTCATCTTGGGAATGGTGCTACTGTTTTGCTTCTGTGAAAGAAAAAGCAAAGGGTCATTGTTTCCAAGCAACATGAAGCTGTGGTGAGACCAGTAGTAGTAATAGCCAGGTACTAACTGCAAGCAAATTCCCTCTTTTCATCATTATTGACAAAGCCAATTATTTATTTTCACTAAGTACTACTTGATTAGCTGCTGTCTAACCTAACAGCAGAATATCTCCCTAAATACTTCATCCATAAGTCATCAGGGTCTACTTTAGTACTTTTTCGTCAAGTGTTTGGCAGTGCCCCATATAGACACAGACACCCTGACTTTTATTTTTGTAGCAACACCCTTAAATTTCCAGCAATATGTAGTTGCACACAGGGCAACTAGATTGCAGTGATAAGCACTGCTCCCAAAGTTGCGAACCAGATACGCCTGACATTACATTTTCACTGCAGCCATCTAATCAATAAAATAGGGCCTGTTGCCATGGATATGAATTTTCTCACTATCTCCATTACCAGTCTGGTGGATATGGGCATCATGAGGCAATATAGAAATTGTCTCATGTTTACTGACAACCAGCTAATTCTCAAACTGATAAGGTATGTGAGAGATGCATTTACACAATGTCACTGGAGGCAAAGCTCTCGCATAAAAGCACTCCTAATGTCAATCAGGTTGTCAGTAACACACACACTGCACCCATCTCACATAGTACAAAGCAGACATATAGGCCCACATATGTTGAGGCGCTTGAATGTAACCTTCTTAAAACCCAAAGACCTTCTAGATGAAGTAAACATAACAAATACCCTCAGCAGCATGAAATGCACTCTTTCAAAACAACACCCACATCAACACATACTGCCACATCTTATGGAGCCTCTACTTCTAAGCATACAGGGCAAGCCACCATACAGTCCAATATTCCAGTAATTGTAGGCCCCATTATGAGACATACTGATGTCCCTCTCACCAGGCTGAGCAAGGAGAAAGCTGCTTATCAGGAGCCAGGATCCACGACATTATGTACACACTCAGGTCATTTAACCACAAGTACCAGTATGACTCGGTCATAGTCTATGTGGGTGTGAATGACCTGAGACATACCTCCATAGACTACATGAAGAGAGACATTATGGAGCACATGGAATATGTGTGTCCCAGGCTGTCTGATATGAACCTAGCACTGAGCAGCATTTTACCTTCTCCAAGGATGATGCTACACTATAAACAGAAGATGACTGACTTAGTTTCTGGTGTCATTCTAAGGGTGTGCTATATCTGTCAGCATGGAAGGAGATGGTCAAGAGACCATGCTGCTTTGCCTGGGATGGACTGCACCTCTCTCTTCTAGGCTTTTGAATATTAGCTAAAACATTGCCCTCCCCCCATAGTGACTGTTTTAGGCAATACCAAATTGAAATTACTTCCAACATAGCAAATCAAAATCCAAGGAAATCTGAAGGTGCTACTACTCAATGCTAGGAGTCTGAGCAAGAAATTCCTCTACCTACAAGCTCTCCTCACTCTAGAGAATGCTGACATCTGTGCAGTCACTGAGACATGGTTTAAAGCCACGGCAAGCACCGGCAGTGCAAGGCTATAATGCCTTCCACACATTAAGACTAGCTGCTACACAAACAGGGATTAGGTGGAGATATCTTGAATACATCAAAAATAAATATTCCTCAAGATTGATCAAACAGGAAGATGTACTTGAGCATCTCTGCATTCAAAGCACCATGCAAAAAATCCAGTACCACTTCCCTGCAAGCCATAGCTCTCTCCTTTATGCCTCAGGAAACCCATAACATGTATTTAAGCTTACTGGAAACACTCACCTCCCAAATGAATACCATATTCATGGGCAACAACTTTAATTATATCACAATTAACTAGAATCATAGACAACACCAAACGTGCGGGCACAGAGATTCCTTGATTTTGTAAACACAAACTCCCTGGATTAGATTGTGAATATACAGACCAGGGGTGCAAACATACTGGATCTGGTCCTCACTAATATGGGAGAGTGATGCACTCCCCATAGTGTAATATCCTCTCCGGTAAGACCAGAATACATAATGGTCACCTTTGCAATAAAAATAAAACATGGAATCCCATCTAACCCTGGAATGCTCAGAAACTAGTCTAAGGCTAATTTCCTAAAATTAAGTGATAACCTGGCAATATTTCAACCCCCCATAAACCCTGGGAATACTGCTGTCTACGTGGAACTCTTCACAGAAACCATATGCAAGCATGTTAATAGCTGCACAGGAGCAGCTGCACCCACTAGGAACAAGTGCAGAACTAACTAAAAAAATAAGCCACCCTACTTGAATCACATCATCATCATTAGTCTGTATAACAGAAGGAAGAAAATCACAGCAGAAATCAGAAGGAGTAGGAGCCAGCAGGACAAAATCACTCTCATCAAATTAAAGAAACAATTCTAAGGAAAAATAAAGTCAAGCAAAGCCATATTTGAGGTAAATTTGGACTCTCAGGCCAAGGATAACCACAAGGCATTCTTTAGCTATGTCTGCAACCACAAAAGCAATACACAATTGTGTACAGAGCTCATTATTAATGGAGTCACCTATATTGAGCTCAGTAGATATAGAAAACCTACTGGCAGACAAATTCAGCTCTAACGTTATCCCTCTCTCTCCAACAACCTCCCTTCATGAAATACCGTAAAATATAACTCTTCCTTCTATTACTAGAGAACAGGTCCTCAATCCTGTCTAAGGCCAAGAACAACGCATCGATGGGCCCAGACAATATCTCAAGATGCCTTCTAAATAGCATGAAACATGACCTATCAAGGCTGTCTGGAATCATTATTTAACAGTAGCCTCCAAAAAGGTTTTGTGCTTAATGAATGGCTAACAGCACCAATCATCCCTCTGCACAAAGGTAAGCTATTTACAGACCCTCAAAACAACAGTCCCACAAGTCTCACTAGTCTCATATGTAAAGCCATGGAAAGAATTATCATGGAAATGATCAATAATGATATAGGAAATCATGAGACAATGGACCCAACCCAATCTGGCTTTGTCAAGGGCAAAGCATGCCTATTTAATCTGGTGGACTTTTTTAAGCAGGTCACCAAAGCAATGGATGAGGGCAAAATGGTTTCCACTGTCTACCTTAACCTGGTGAAGGCAATGAAACAATACCCCACTCAGGCATTGTTGACAAACTCAAGAGTTTAGTTATAAACACTTAGGTCATTCAGTGGAGAGCTAGCTGACTCACAAGCAAGACCTAGGAAGTTAGAACTGGGGAGTCCACCTCTACAATGAGGCCAGTCACAAGTGGAATCCCTCAAGGCTCAGTCCTAGGACAGCTCTGTTTTGGCATTTACTTCTATGAAGTCCAGGCCAATGTCAAGGGCCTCTGGTTAATCAAATCTGCAGATGATTGCAAATTAGGAGCAGTCACAGAATCCCCCACCAACACAAATGTTCTCCAGGGCAGACACAGACAATTTATGTCAGAGCCATTAACTAAAACTAAATGCCAAGAAATCCATAACAGTATCCTTCAGGAAGTCATTCATCCCTGCTATTATAATGACAACACATGCCTAAGAGTTGACCCAGTAATCAGGGACACACACAGACAGCAATCTAGCCTTTGACTAACATATGTCTACAGTAGTGAGGAAATCATTCAATGTTGTGCAACTTATAAACAAAGGTATGGCATCTAGGTTCAAGGAGGTCATTGTCCACTGTATTCATCATTCATCAGACCTATCATTAGGTACAATGCCCCTTCTGGTGTGTACTTAGGCAGGCACACCCCCCTTAGTGTGACCAGGCTGAATAAAAATACTTCATCATGCAGCAATTTTTTTAATAAGGGATCTAAGAAAGGCACCATTTCTTAGGGCAATGTGCAGTACATTCAGAATTTGGTTATCCAGTAAAAGTTCATGTTCTATACAAGTGAACATTCCAGGCAGGACTAAGGACAACAGAGATTATGTCTGTCATGCCCTTTAAAAATGTAATTAAATCTGCTGCAAAAACAGCAAATATTTGATCCAGAGGAGATGGTATGCTAAATGAAGTGGTAAACAGCAAAGCTATTCGGCTAAAGTGTGTAATGGTGTACAAAAAAAGTTAAAGGGAATGAAACATGATTTGTGAAAGAATTCAGATATTTTGTGTACTGGATCATATAAAATAGTTCAGGAAGGAAAGAACCAACTGCATACAATGGACGCTAGTGGTTTATCTAATAGACAACCAAACAGACAGAGAAATAAATGACACGCTATAAAGCATGCAGGCTGTGGCCTACAGTTATGCTTTGGTGCTTTTCTTATTCTTAGATACAATTTACAGTTCTGTAGTTTCACATGGTTGCAAGCTATAGTAGATGGTCTTATCTGGAAACATTGTACCTTTGTTGCTGTTTAAATTATGACAACAGCAATATCTGTACTGGTTTATTTACTCCACACAAAATTCTGTTTTTTAACCTTTGTTTTTGTTTCTATCGCTAACTGCAGCCCAAGGAAATGTTTTCAAAATAACCACATAGTCAGACACAGATGCATTAAGTTTACTTGCTCAAGACTCAGACTTAAATGTTTGCACTACTATGCTTACGGCCAAATTATTTTTTTATAAAGACTGCCACATGTGTAAGTTTTTCCACTGCATTATTCAGAACTTGATAGATTTCTCATTAAACAGAATGTTGTAGCTCCAAACACACTAAAATGGTCCCTTTATACCGTTACATGTAATTTCATTAACAACTAAAATTGTAATAATATTTCACAACATTCTTGTACCTCTGAATGCTTTCTGGATGCATTCATCTTTCATTTTCTCTATTTTATAGGTATTGCAAATATTTCAACATTTCTACATTCTGTAAACCTCATTACCAAAAATAGACTTATTTAATATCTCAAAAGCTTTATTAAGTAATTCAGCTCTCAAACCACCTCATACCTCTCAAACTCTCACATCAAGAAATCTGGACAAAGCCATAAATAAAGGGGGAACAAATACCCAAAACTGGGACACTTTTAAAATATTGCTCTTACAAACTTAGAAAGTTGATGGAATAACAGGTTTTTCATTTGCATGAATTTTCTGAAGGGTATGAAGTCCGAAACTAAAATGTTTGTCATCATATTATTTTTCTGACTACAACCCTCAATGATTTGCCAGAAAACCACACTTTTATGAGAAAAAGACCAAAAATATAAGGCAAAAATCTGGACATTCTGTGAAAATCTGCACAGTTGAGAGGTATAAACCACCACCTACAACAGTACATGTTTGAATGATTATTTCTGCAGTAGTCTTAACTATATGGATCATATTGTGCCAAAGATATAACAACTGGCCACCTTCCAAAGTTTTAGGGCGCCTTTCATGCACTCATACTGTTAGGCAGCTTGAGCTGTGCTGCCTAAATGACAGGTTTGAGCGCCAAGCCCTCTGCAGTTTTCATGCCAGTTAAGAGAGAGAGGCTGAGCATTGAGAAGACATAGCTAGAAATAAACTATATACATTTATATCCATCAATCCATCCACAGTCCCTTTTCCTATTTTCTACATGGGTTTGGATGTCACTTGAACAGTGACAATCATCTAGAGTCAATGTTCACACCACTGGATGGCTAGCCCTGCCATGGTTCTTCTTTCATAGCAGTCATACACACGCACACTCACACCTATTTCCAATTTAGTGTGTCCAATCCACCTACTGCATGTCTTTGGAGTGGAGTGTAGGATACATACATATACATAAGCACCAAAAAAAGTAGAAACACCTCTGGGGTAAGGTACCTTCAAACCAAGTAAACCACTGAGTAATAAGAGATATGTAGGTACTCCATGACTATCAAAGCAAACCAGTCCACTAAAAGTATATCACAACAAAACTTTTATTAAGTAAGCGCTTTCACGTCTCCATGGATGCTTCTTCAGACTTCAACTATTAAAACAACTTCCAGCATCTTTTTAAATATCAGTTCCATTAATAGCCAATAGGCTACTATATAAAAGACCACATGATGAAATTATCAAAAAAACTAATTTCAGTACTATTCATTATACAAACAATGTTAAAATCATAAATAAAACCTACAAAAAACATATATTTATATATAATATAAACTCTATTATATAAAACCACTTAAACTGAAACATATTTATTAAACTGATATAAGCATGTTCTTATTGCATATATTAAGCTATTTAAAGCAATATATAAGTAATAAAAGATAACACATAAAATCTCTTCATTGTTCTGAAAGAATATGTATGTATTTGCATAGGTATAACCAATATAGACTAGCATGAAATTAAAGACAACTAGAACTGTGTATCAATGTTTCAAAGGACGATCAAGCAAGAACGGCTTTAAAGAAACTCTATCGTTCATGCCATGTCCTCTGTCTGCATGTAATCTGATTATCCACTTGCCTTCTTCCTTTTCTGTATAATTACTGATGTTTCCTAGTCTTTTTGTAGCATGTATAAGTTCTAAGACTAGAAACTTAAAGGTATGTGTTGTATCATATTGCAAAGCATGTTTGGCTAGAGCATTAACACCATTTTCTTTATTAATAGCATATGTATGTTCCCTTATTCTCTCTCTAAGGCTTCTATTCGTTTTACCAATGTAAAAACTTTCACATTTCTGACATGAAGCTAAACAGACCACATTTCGTGCCCTGCAATCAGCATAATGATTGAATTCATATTTTATATGTGTGTCAGGATGTTCAAAATAATTTTTGTTCAACACAAAACTGCACTGATTGCAGTTATGACAAGAAAAGGTACCTTTTCTAGAGGAAAGTAGATTATTAAAGGTATTCTTCTCATAACATAGCAAATTCTTCAATGATTTGGTATTCTTGTAACAGAAACTGGGGTGTGGTCCTGTCAATTCCTTTATTCGCTCATCTAACTGCAATATACCCCAATTTCTCCTAATGACCTCAATTATACTATTGTTGTTATTGGTATATGGAATCACTACCCTTTTTATTTGGCTGCATTTATTTCTCTGTACTACCTGTGAATCACTATTTCTTCTAATATATGGTTTACCTATTTTATCACGTTCAACATCTTGTAAAACCATCAAATCTTTTTTATGGCAACTCTTCTGTATCAGATCTCTCTGAATATTCTCCATAGCTCCTCTAAATGTTGCATCTTCACTAGTTAAGCGAGAGCATCGCATAGCTTGATTTTTTACGATTTTCCTGTGTATGTGTGGGGGCCTAGAGGCCTTCGTATCTTGAAAATGTCAACGTTTGGTTCCACATACCCCCACTTGCTTTCAGAGTGGCAGAAACTTAACTTAGAGACAAGCAATGGCTACATGAGACTCCTCATAGAACAGTACAATACCATAGAAGATGAATTGAGCAAAGAAGTTCAGGTCTTAGAACAGCGTTTAACTTCATTATTAACACAAACCCAGTTAGAGGAGTTCTTTGTTGAAGTCGTGGCTTCTCTTTCATCTATGGACAATAGATTATTACAGGCCAAGAAGAAGAAATTAGAAAGGGATTGTCTAGATTTCTCACGAGGGAATGTTTTCTCTTGGCCGAGGGAATACACCCGGTCAAGAGATGTTGTTGCTACACCCAACACAGTACACATACCATTGGAGTGTTCCAGCTCTTCTGTTCCTACTACTTCTGGTAGTACGGCTTCATTTCCACCAGAGAGGGTTGACATTTGCCGACAAAAAGAGGCACGTTCATCTGTGGATATGGATAATAATGCTGCGAAACCATAAGGACATTCAGAACAGGTTGTCCGTAAAAAGTTTTTTTCTATCATGCCCGATATTCCAGATCAAGTCAACAGCAACGACTTGAGACTTCCTTTTCTACTACCGTTCCATGTGCCCAACCAACAGACTTGGAGCCCACAATACAAGGGCAAGAAGCACAAAACATCCAGCGAACAATTGGAATTTCAGAAAAAGACGCTGAGACCCACAACAGGACTTGGTAATTAATTTATCACATTATGAATTAACCCCAACAGAAGTTTCTGTACTTAATAAGGGTTTGTCGTTCATTCCCTCACAAAATGTGGATGTTTGTGATTTGATTATTGATTTGAAATGTTTTACTAGAAACTTGGCTCTAAGTATATATTATAATAATGAGCAAATGAATGATACTAATGTATGCACTTTTAGGAAGCCTTCAGCATTTACACCACATTTACATCCGCTTATTGATAGCTTTGAGGAAAGTTTGTATTAATGACTTTTTTAAGTTGTTTTCAGAAAGCAATGAGAAGTTGAAACCTGAGTTTTATAATTTAAGTCAAGAGGAAAGACTAGCATTAAGAGATTTACAGCATAATGAAACAGTAATTATACGACCAGCTGATAAGGGGGTAGCTACAGTACTGTTAGATAGTGATTATTATAGACAAACTATGAACACTATGTTACTTGATACAACAACATATAGGAGTTTGTTGATGTCAGAATTAAATACAATCATAAAAGATGTATATGCAGAATGATATGATATGTTAATGTGTGGAATAATTAGCAATGATCTTTATAAATATTTCCTGATAGAGAAACCACTTGTTTCTACCTTTAGGGGTCTCCCAAAAATACATAAAACCTTGAATAATCCACCCCTGAGACCTATAGTCTCAGGTAAAGGATGGTTAACAGAAACCCCGGGATTCATGAAGCTTGCGCCAGGCACAGGCATAGCGTAGGCGGTATAACGCCAAATATGGCCATCGAGTGATTCAGGTACGATCCAATTCCACGTGCACTACCGGCGTACGCCAGAACTGCGCAGCCCTCAGCTTAGGTATGCTAATCACCCCATGCACAGTGCCGCACCATGCAAATGAAGGTAAATAGCGATTCATGAAGTGGTGCAGGCGTAGCATAAGCCCACGGAAATGTAAACCAAAAAACACGGTTTACATTTTCCCAAACAGAACATCGGAGCTATGGAAGCGGACCAGACTCATGTATTACAAAGTTAACATATGCCAATGGCTAAATACACAGCCAATGGCATAAGAAAAGATGCACAACACCTAAAAAAAAAACATTTAATGTCATGTCCACAGTATCGCAAAGTACAACCGCAGGGCATGTGTGCGCAAACTGGAACACAAAGAAAATATATACAAGTGTCATAAAATCGCAGTGTAATACAAATCAGGATTTCACCATAATACGCAATGGTATGCATGGCACACCACAACCAAGCTGCAAGGGTTGCTAAGGGTCTATGACAGTATTTGGCGTGGTAACTATGAATTAGTAGTCAATGCCATGCAAATGAGGCAGGTAATACTGAATCGCAAACGTCCCGCCGGATTAAGGATGTACCATATGGCGCAGCGCTATAAAACCGAGGAGTGGCTCAGCGGTATACATGACATCATCAGTGGGGTGTGCCACCATAGCTGTAAGCACATTGGAGCAATGCAAATCTGGCCTGGCCATTGCTAAGCAAAGCTGCAGGACAGGGGTGGGGAGGTAAGTATAGAATTGTTTAGCTGAGAGCACATATGGTGCCCAAAAGCGCATGTGTACGGGGATGAAAACGTGCCCGGAACCCGGTAAGCGGATGCACGCACCGTGAACCATAGCACAAACAGGAAGGTCAGGGGAAGAAAAGAAGGAAATGCTGCAGTAGGGTAATTGGAGTACAACTGAGCAATTAACACCTATTAACTCACAGCAGGCAATCGATGGCAGCTGACAAGTCTTCTCGCAGAAACCTGCAAAACAGGATAGGGGAGGCATAGGATTGCAAAGAAAGGAGAACTGTCATAGCAGAGCAAAGCAAACCTACAGTAGACCGGCAATAGAACACATTACGCAAGATAAGCCAGGTCTAGGAAAGTACAAATGAAAGCAGGCTGCTGGATGCATGCCAAAAAATTGAAGGTGAAACGTGAAGAAATGTAAAGGGAAGGGCAAGAGGTAATCCGTGGCAGCCAAATGTAATTCAACACCAAAGGCACCACAATAGTAGTCCCTGTAGTAAAACACATAAGATACCCTGTAGCTACGATCGTACATACACACCCTATGACATCATCGGTGTTCACAGCACAATAGTATAAAGTGTGAAAGCACCCTACACACACCTGTGTATTCTCAAACACTGCACCATAGGTGTAAACACACGGGGAACTTTTAAAATGGACATGTTGGGAGCTGCCATAGCTGTGATTCATCACCATGTGTTAGAGACTGACGGTGTTGTGGAGGATGATGGTGACAACCACCACAGGCCCCGGAGGAGGAGAAGAGTGTTCAGACCAAGGGTAACCTACCAGGGGCTACATGATCTGGAGACAGTAGAGCGTTACAGGGTGGACAGGGACATCTTACAGCAAATAGCTGACCTGTGCCGGCCACACCTGAGAACCAGAAACAACTGCGGGGAACCCATTCCAGTGGACACAAAGGTATGTGTAAGCTTGCAAATACTAGCCACAGGTACCTTTCAAAGGCCAACTGGAGATATAATGGGGATCTCACAGGCATCAGCATCCAGGGTACTACACCAGTTCCTGGATGCCATGTTACCACATGCCAATGAGCATATATACTTCCCCCAAACTCAGGAGGAGTTGGCCAGCAATATGCGTCACTTCCACCATGTGGCACACTACCCAGAGGTACTGGGTGCGATAGACTGCACACACATACATATCAAGTCACCACCCAGTGAGCATGGTAGGCGCTACATAAACCGCAAGGGATTCCACTCCATCAACTGCCAGGTCATGCGCAATGCCCACGGCATTATCACGGATGTGTGAGCTGGCAGCCCTGGAAGCTACCATGACTCCCATATCTGGCATGCCTCACAGCTGTATCAGGTATTTGTCATGGGGGGACATTCCACATGGACACCTTGTGGGGGATGCTGGCTATGCACTGGAGCCATGGATGATGACTCCCATCAGAAATGCACATACACCCATGCAAGAACACCATAATGAGGCACACGCACAAACCAGAATCATCATAGAGCATGTGTTCGGGATGTTGAAATCATGGTTCCGTTGCTTGGACACATCTGGTGGAGCCTTGCAGTACTCTCCAGGCACGTGTGCCCACATCTTCATAGTATGTGCCATGCTACATAACATGATCCTGCGGAAACAGCTGCAGCAGGGACAAAATGGTGAAGGCCCTCATAGCCCACCACAATTGCCAAGGCCATCACAGGCACAGAGGGATTCAGACCACGAACACCCTGTGCCAGCCCCAGTAGGTAGACAGAGGCGTGCCAATATGCCTACGCCTTGGCAAAGAGGGAACGTATAGCACATACTCTGACAGTGTAGGCCCCTACGGATTGACACACCTCTCCACCTGCACACACAGTAAAATGGATGGCACACACACACGACCACCTGTAAATTGTAATGTATAGGTGGCCCACTGTGTGAATCCTACTTAGGCAGCCCTCAAACATTGTACACACAACAGCTACTGGAACAAGGAATGTCAACACCTGAACAGTACATGCGCCTATCAGCAGATGTTGGTGCTGTGTGTATAGGTTCCTAGGTACATCGGTAGGTACACGCCTGATTATCAGAGACCATACACCAAACGAGGCAAACAGTGTCTGCTGTCGCCACAACATCGAGTAACCAACTGTCACTCAGTGGAGCAGAGGCAATCGCGAGATCACATGTGTGTAAGCACTGTTCTGCACACACTCTGCATGGATTCCCTGCTGCGTTAATGAGGGGCTCCACATAATGTAATCATGGATGCTGTGTCAAGGCATGGGGTGTACCCATGACAGGTATTCGTCACCTCAGCATGCTCCACCTACATTCGTTTGAAGGTGTAGCACATTATCGTGTGTGGCTCACTGTGATACACATACCCAATGCTGGAGCACATCCAGTAAACATCACATGGACATACCAGTAATTGGACTCATCCATATGTAAACTAACTGAGTTACCCATGTGAGTGCAGTATGGAGTAACAGCCTTAGTATACTCCACATACAAAATGCCATAACACATGTACAAATCCCAGATGGCCAAGTGGTAAATGCAGTGACCGTCGTACATGTTCCCGGTCCCACATCCTGCAAGGGATGTAATGTAATCCCGAAGGCACGAATAATGCATGTCGGATGCAGGTCATCAGATCATGTTTAGCAAACGTTAGCGGGAATATGCGTTGCCCAGTGCTGGTAAGCGTCGTTTAAATATGAGTATACAGATATGCGTGAAACAGGAACAAACTTCTCTGAATATCGCGCAGATCACGGTCAATGATGTCCAGAACAGGTGAAACCAGCATTATTCACCCCTGTACTAATAGCGCCTGCTCTGAGGGGTAAAACAACCACTGCCAGGAGTAGAACACACAATCATGTATACAATCACCTAACACTATGGTAGCCAAGATGTACCTACGGCAGGTGTGTAATGTGACAGGTTCGGACACAAACATGCAGAGTCCAGGAAACAGTATACACTGACAAGTACACAATAAAAGGTGTAGTTTGCCTGTCACTTTCCCTGTCAGATATATATATATATATATATATATATATATACATATATACATACATATATACATACATATATACATAGATATAATACAGATAGAAAGGATGATAGGGAGATATATGTTGATATATACGGATTCACCGATATCTGCAAATATATAGATAGGTCAACGACATTCATAAAACCTTGGAGGTACAAATAAATAGGACACCGCCAACTATGGAATGTGTTACATACCGAGACGTGTAACCACGAGGCTGAAAGACCGAAAGAGCACAGTACCTGAACACTAGAACCGCGAGTAATATTATCACAATAAGAAGGGACATTTAGTTACCACTGCCAGTGTTACGGTCCACGTAGGTATGGTGTTCAACTGTGTTTGTGATTGCCGTAGTCTGTGTATGTGTGTGTTGAGGATGCCGTGTGTGTTTCCATGTGACTGTAATGTGTGTGTGTGTGTGTGTGTGTGTGTGTGTGTGTATGTGTCTGCATCATGTGTCTGTTAGTGCCAACTCGGAGGTAGATCATTACGGTAGGTATGGTTATAGCTAGCCGTAGGCATACGGTTGCCACCTGTCCCACATTAGGAGGAACAGCCCCTCCCTGGGCAGTTGTGTCCTGACATAAAACATTACAAAGGGCAACTGTCCGAGATTGTAGGACATTATTATGTCCCATATATTATGTAATAGTTGCATTAAATAGTTATGCCTGTATGTAAGAAACGTAAATGTTACATGCAATATGATAAGTAGCCAAAGTTCTACAACAATAAGTATGTATTGAGGATAAAAGTATGTGCTATCCTGTGTACTGACCGTGGGTATGTGTCGGCCTGTAAACACCGATGTGTGTCCCGCAAGTGTCTCATAATGTCCATTTGAAAAGGTGGCAACCCATGCCAAAGAGGTTCAGTTACCAACACAACTGCAATGACTGCAAATATCTGGGACAGAAATACACGGGACAGCTGTCAGTTAGTAATATCCCTTTACATATCACTGTAATTCTGGAGGTATGAAAGTATCAACCTCACCTGCGTACTATATAGAAACCAATTAACAATGGCCCAATGTATAATCCCGTAACACACACATATATGGAATATGAAGAAATGCAAGCCCCACAAACCTGTATATGCTACGTACACCCACCTACACCCCCCACACACGAAACTATAGCAATATAGACTGTAATTACAACACAAACATCCAGTCAGTCAATTACATCTGCAGAAGCGTTAACATACCTTGTGAGAGACATTTAGAGGTGCCATGTGAAATCGTAGCCATTGTATAATGGAACAAATGGCGATGTTACAGGTTTTGTTTGCAATAGTCCCTTATCGGACGGTTGGTATGACAGGTACACTCACATGTAGAACCACATACTCTAGCCGTCACACACAATCCACGGGGGACATGAATCCAAACTATACATGTCTCTACACATAGCAGTTGCAATTACACAGAACAAAACACAATACAGGCTGTCTCCCCGAAGGTAGGGCAAATGGGCAATGCCCAAGTGGAGAATTCAATTATACCCCACTGTTGCCACGTAATTGGCGAATGGAGTAGCTGCACAGCTGATGTGCAAGTAATAAGTCACTCAGGAACAGCAACTGGCAGCAGGAAACCACATGTTACAGGTATTGACGTATATAAGGATGACTTGCCAGTCATTCAAACCGTATGCTCATACCATAGAACTGTTTAAACAGTGTAAAAGAGATAGTTACGAAAGTCCGGAATGATAACAAGGTATGTAGAACATTCGGTATGTAAGTGTATGTATAGCCTGTTATGTATTAATTATGTTAGTGTATGTATAGCCTGTTTTGTATTAATTAAAAGTGTCCGCAATGCATAAAGTGGGAAAAGGTATTATGTAGTGATGTCTTGCTGTGCATAGTAACGCTTGTAGAAATTGTGTGTCCTGCATTGGGCCACAAGGTAAACATCACAGACACCACAAGGGATGCTACATGAGGGCTTTAAACAGAACAATTCCATACCACCCGCCGTCAGTGGTAGGGTATGTCCAACAAGTACATGCCATAGCAGGGGATAGTATATGTTGATATACCGTCACAGTAGGCATGTGTATGGGCATATAATGACAATGACATGTCGAAGGTGGTCCCACTGTGCAAGTATGCTTTGCATTATGGGATACTATGTAAAATTTGTGTAATGTACAGTATTGTAGGTAGATATGTCAGATACTCTACACAGCATAACAGGCATATCATGCATACCAAAGGTATCGTCTATTGGCATGTACAATATACAATAACAGGATACATATGGCTTGTAGTCATGGGACACTGTAATAGCATGATTGCTAATCTAAATGGAAGGGCTACTCAATTAACCATGCACAAAGGACATGTAATAGCTTCACAGGTTCATAGTGGGGTACTATGCAGTCTGGCAAGTCTGTGTAAGCACAACTACAGTGTTCACACCAGTGGCACCTCTCTAGGGTAGTGTCCTGTCTGTGAACAGCAGAGCCATGTGCTACTTGCACCTCTGCACAGTACAGCCACTGCAGTGATCCCTGGCATACATGTGTCTCCCATCCACCAAGTGAGGTATCACATGAACAGTGCTACTGAATGTCCCTGCGTGATGTACATAGGAATCATGTTCCAAAGCATGGTGAGTGTCTGGTTTGGGAATGTAACCCTCAAGCACATCTCACTCATCGTTGCGTGTGTGCACATATCCATGAGCATGTTGCTCACAGTGGCTTTTGCTTATGTCGCTTATGTGGAGTATATCCATGAATATTGTTGTGGACATGGGCCCTGTCTGTTCAGCAGAGGTCACCCCTGAGTATGTAGTATGCAAATGTGTACAGACGTGGTGTCTGTAGTTCTGCCGCATACTTCAACCGTCAGAGCTCAATAAACGTCATGGCATGTTAATGTTGTGGTATGTAAAGCCATAGCTGTTGTGCAAGGTACACCCTAAATGGGGTGTTGTACCCTTGAATGTGTGTATACGTCTGGAGTTCAGAGGTACAATGGGTGCCTATGTTCCAGCTACAAACCCAGTACAGATAAGTGTGGCCACATAGAAGGATATCCACGCTACAGTGGCAATATGGTTATCAAAGGAGTGGGTGCAACATATGTGTGTACTATGAGCACGTACAATGAGACATGTATGTAGGGGACTACCACCTATGTGATAGTGGGTGAATGGTGTAATGCAAAGGGGATGTTCATGCACCTTGTGTCATGCAGCTTGAGGCCATGATATTGATATCAGGTATCCGTCACAGTGACATCCTTATGGAGGGGGGTCAGTATCTGCTGGTGAATCAATCATGGTGCTTTGCATGCAGTTGTCTGTAAAGCTAGGCAGGGAAAGCCCCTCTGTGTTAGCCTGTACCTCAGGGAAGCATATACCGAACATGAGGGGCCCTATGACTGAGGTCTCTGGTACGCCAAGTGTAACTGAAATACAGTAGGTACTATGGTATGCTACCCTCATTGTGTGTGGCCTGTCCGTGAGCCATTTTGCATAGCATCCTGAGACATAGGGGTCGATGTGCAGGTGGATGTGTATGTTGTTAATACCAGAATGGAGAACGGTGCTGCAAGGCAATGAGAGGACAATGTAGGCTGTGTGGACCCTCTTACCGTCATCATCTACCCTGGTAACTGTATGAAAGGAGTCCACCAGGTGTAGGAGCCATGCTCTGGCCCTAACAAGTCCAACCTGGGTGGCATCAAAGGATCGTAGCCCACCAATGTCTCTGTGAATGACTTCCATGATGACATGCCCCATAGTCTTGCAGAACAGTCCAGTCAGGTGTGTAGGGCAATAATTCCCCTCGTACATTGTGGCGCCACCTGTGTGGAGTGTAATAACTGTTGCTGTGTGCCATTCAGGGGCCACAATGTCTGATACAAGGCTATTACTGAATATGGTGGCCAAGTGGGGAGACATGTTGTTCAGAGCTTTGTGTAAATCACAGCCTGGGATGTTGGACGGTCACATGGGGCCAGTGTTCCAGGCCATATAGAGTGCAGGTTAGCACTGTGTAGGTGTGACCGTGGGGACACCGCAATGTTCATGCATGGATTGTGGCCCTGTAGGGAGTGAGAGGGTGTAATGTTAGCATTGAACCCATCCGCCAGCATGTTGCCAACATCCCCTGGTTCTGTAATGTTCCTGAATAACTGTTGTATGTCAGAGAAGATGTGGGTATTGCCATTGACTACTGACATACCTCCATAATGCCTTGTGGTACACCCTGGAATGTGTCGCAGTAATGTTTACGTAGCTAGTTTCGGAGTATGCGATGAGGGATCCTGTAGCCCTACTGAGGCTGACCAGTGAGCTACCCCACCCATGGGATTGTACTCCACTTTGCAACAGCCTCCACCTGTTGTAAACTATGTCCATGGAACTGGACCCCCAGAGTGGCGTCCGTTATCTGGTGGGTACCATCATGGCTCTGTGTGGAATATCATGATCCATGCAGTCGTGTAAGTGCTAATGAAGTGCACTGGGGTATGTTTCTGCGTTTGTATGTGCATTGTCCATCTGCAAGGGTGTCATGACGTTAACTACTGCTGTCATAAGATGTCTGTAGTAGGCGTTGTAGTATAGTCTGTGTATAACCTGTCATTGCAGGTGTGCTCTGCAGAGCCTAGAGGTAGGTCCCAGTCACTGCAGAGATATTGAAGTGGTCCATTATAAGGAGTGCCTTGCTTGCGTGTGTCAGAGATTAAGATGTCAAGCATTGCGTCACATGACCCCATGTTTTGCTTGCCTGTTCCCGTTCTGGTGGTGAATGTTATTGGAAACTGTGCAAGACAGGCAGTATTGAAGCAGCAAGAGCCTTACATGTTATCTGTACTCCCAGGGCTGACAGGTGCAGGTCAGCTGTGCCAAAGCATCGTGTTTTGTTGACCATGTCAGTCAAAGCGGACAGATGCCTGTGGAATGACAGCAGAAGCATAGGCAACTGTTGAAGTGACACAGTCAGTCGTTGTACAGTGGTATCGGGTCCGGATGAATGCATAATTCTTCCCAGGGCTTGGCCCATACCTTCAGGGCTACAAGACCTGTGAGCTATTGCATGTCCCTGCACATGCAATCTGTGAAGTTGCATCTCAGGGCAGTCACACTAACATGGAGAATAACAGTCAAATTGTACCTGGTGAGGTGTAGCATGGGTGCATAGGTTATGTTGCAGAACCAGTTACCCGACAGCAAGATGTAAGCGACTATCGCCTTGTGTAGCCTGCTGAGTGGAACATCAGTGTGACCTCCTACAGAGTCACCTATGACAGGTGTGTTGTGTATGTTATAACACCCTACTGGCTGTATGTGATGGGCACACATGAGTCTGTGTGCTATAAGTTATTGTTGTTGTGTCTGGTGATGGGGGCTGCCTTTGGTGCCTACACAGAGTATGGAGAGGTACTGCATAAGTTGTACTCGTATGTGTGGCCTGTGGTGGTGGAGATCTTGTGAAACTATGTGATGAGTGGGGTGTGTTGCAAATGTTACACATCCCCACATGATTGTCAGGTGCAGTCAGGGTTGGTGACAGCATTACCCCCAGCAGGGCTGCATATGTGCATATCCCACAGGCTGTAGTGTCGTATGTTGGGAGGTGAGCATTGACTGCGTACATGAGACAATTGCTCTATTGCCACATGTATGACATATTCATCATATAGACAGGCAATAGCACTGGTACGTGACAGTTGGACATGCCTGTATATACCACCATGTCTCACAAGATATGCGAGTTACGTGTGTACAACAGCTGTTGTATTGTAAGCAAGCTGGAAATGTCAGGACAGACAGTGTACTTATGAGAAATGGTGTGGAATGGGTGCTATATTAATCAGTAGCTCATGAAGTGCTCACAAGTTCTGCACAAGTGCTGAGCATGGAAATACAATACAGATAGGGTATTGGATAATATCAACCCACAAGTGGTGACGACAGTCATAATTGGTTGCACCGCATTATAAACCTGCTGAGTATGGTCTGCAAGTCCATGAACCATTATCAATGTAGATGTTAGCAGTACAGATGTACATGACAGTATGGATGTTTGACTACATATACCTTCGTATGTCACAGGAGTGTTCTACCAGTGGCATGTTGACAGAATCAACACTACAAAAGGTGCCAGAGTGACATGTGCATATCACACCAGTGCCAGCTACAGTAAAACACGGTTAATGTGTTGTACTCCACCCTCATTGTAGCCCATACCACACAGACAAATGTGAGGCATCTGTGTATGTAAGGATGTGAACGGCCATGACCTATGAGCAATAGCTGTCTCAGTGTTGTGAACAACATACAGAATGGGTTTTGTGGGTGAGGTGTGTGACATATGTGCACATTCTGATGGATGATATCAGCATTGTCAATGCTAGGTGAATATCCCTGTACCCATTAACTACCACCTTGGCTGCGGTCAACATTATGGACACTGTGTAAGGGATGGTGCTGTGCAGTTCACCTCCCTGAGTTGGTGACATCTCCAGGCCTCTTAGGTAGTCATACAAGGTACCCATGTCATGACAGGGTGCCATCTATGAGCATGGAGAGCATTGGACAGGCATACACAGCACTCGGGTGACCAATATTGGATCACATATCACCTTTAAGGGGTGTTGGCCATGCGTGGATGGGCGATACCAGCCTTCACAATCCAAACCTCCACTATGCAGCATGCTGTCTACCTTGCATAAAGATATGTGCTACACTATGATGTTGGACATGCTACATGTCCATATCCTGATCTGAAAGACATACGTCATGGACAGCCACCGTCCTACTACTAGGATCGCCACATGCTGGACAGATCCCTGTGCCATACATGTGACATACTCCCACCATACCATGCAACCCTGTCCATCAAAGCTGTACATGTCATCTCTGTCATACATGGTGTGATGGCCACATGGTAGATGTATCATCTGTCTGGATCAGTAATGTGGCACTGATGCACCTCGCGGTGGCAAAATGGCTGTCGGATACAGCTAGAAAACCTTGCCAGCACATGCTATAGTTGATAACCATCCCTGCGAATGACGTCCGACTAGCTATTGTCCCATGTCTATCACATGTGCAACACAGGTGAGCCATGGCAGGATGTTGAACAGTTGTACAGTGCTGTGTAGATGTATATGGCAAAACACATGCATGTAAAGTTTCCATGCGTATGTGTGCATTGTCACTGCTCAAGTTCATTAAGGCAGTGTATGTGTTGATATGTGACATATACACAGCATCAAGGTCAACAGCATTACCGTGGACACATCCAGGCATGTGCTGATAGGTAAGAACACCAGTGCAGGCGAACACACATGCCCACATCAAGACAGCATTCACATGGAGTATGAACAATGTAATGAGGTGACACACATATATGGTGATGATATCCAATGCATAACGGGTGTTACATGTGTGTGACACAAACATGTCAGTCGTGTCAGTGTCATGATGATTTGCAAGGATAACTCTGCAGATGTACTAGATTTACTAGAAATGTATGTGCAGCAGTATCTCTGTACATCTCTGATACTGTGACCTGTCACTATCATTATGTCTTACAGATAATGCCTCGTACATGCCTGCCAGCGTAGAGCCGCCAGGAGGATGATGTCCTCATCCTGTACCTCCACGAGAACTACGAGGTGTTGTTCAGCCATGTGCCACAGCATGCCCAGCAGCGTGACGACCTGTGGCAGGATCTTCGCAGGAGGGTGAATGATGTGGGTGGCCATAACCACATCTAACAGCAGGTGCGCAGACACTGCATGGACTTGATACAACATGCAAAACAGCGTGCCACTGCAATTGCCAGGGAACAAGGTAGAACAGGTGGTGGGCCATCAACCCAGCCCTCACTCACACACACCGTGGAGCTAATGGCCAGTCTGGGGACACCCTCAGAAAAGCATCCTCAAACACTAGCTGCCATCGTGGAGGTGGGTGTCTCCCAACCAATGAGCCTGGAGTTGCCTGGTAAGTCACTACTGCACATACGGCTATTATATCCCATTTAGTTGCATGTGTCACTGTACATTATGTAATGTAACATCATATGCAAGGTATGTTTACACTCATGCTGCATACTACAGTATGCTACCCTGTGTATGCACATGTGCATACTATATGCTATTGTACAGGCAAATGTGTTAACATGCACAGTGCACCCTGTGGCTGTCATACAGTCATGAATAATGTTCAAACTGCTGTGTCACCCCTATACAGGTACCTCTGGTGTGCCGCACAGACATCAGTCCACTGCAGGTGAGACTGTCATCAGTATCAGGCATGTTAAAGCATAGATCTATTCGCCATGTGGCCAGTTAACACCTGTACACATGATGTTCGGTCCAGTCATGATATACAGGTCGCATCACCCATCATTCACACTGGCCACCCATGCGCAATATATACAAACGAAATGATACACCAACATGACACCACAGTATTCGTCATTGCTACATATGTGGACATGGTTGCCAGGCAGCTAAGACTCTGTAGTAGTTGTGCAGGGGTGTCATCTGTAGGTCCTCCAGTGACCTGTCACATGACACATCATGGTTTTTTGTGTATACACCTCAGCATCGTGGGTCACCATCCACAGTTATGTCATGGGTATGCATGCAGTTATGGCTATGCAATGCGTACATATTATGCACTGTATAGCAATAAAGATGCCTCATGATGCCATGCAATGGCACAGTGTCTGTACTTCACACTGTACATCAATGTAGACTGCTCACACTACCCTTCCATGCTCATGCACATTTGTTAAACATGCATTCTATCTGTAGGGCATACAGACAACACCGCAATGTGATGCCCATTATGACGCTGTACATGTGTCAGGACACCATTGTGTCAGACATGTATGCATGTTAATGCACACATCAGCAGATTACATATCAAGGTCACGTGAGCCATGTGTACTGTTATTCTGTTCTGGTCCACATGGTGTATCACGGGGATGCATGCATACTACGATGATTGTGTGAACTGCATGGCTGCTGATATGACACCTGCTTGCTGTAGTGTACACCCCAGGGAGGTATGCTAACTAACACTATCAATGTCTGAGCTGCATGCCGTCTGCTGTATCACAGGCATGCTGCATGCCGTCTGTCAAATCACATGCATGGTGTGTGTGTGTGTGTGTGTGTGTGTGTGTGTGTCTGTGCATGTGTGTCTGCGTGTGTGTGTCTGTGTGTGTGTGTCTGTGTGTGCGTGTCTGTGTGTGTGTCTGTGTGTGTGTCTGTGTGTGTGTGTGTCTATTGTAATTTAGAGTCTTTCTTTGCATTCACAGGTGATGTAGGTGCATTACCCTCCTGCGGTCCATCTGATGTTAGTGTCCCCACAGATACTAGCAGTGATGAACATATGCATGAGGTACAGGCAGGGTTGTCAGGGGCAGAATCTGTGCCAATGGTTGCCATCCCAGCTATGTCCCCCTCTTCTCTGCACACAGTTCTGCTGCCAACACATACCGCATCACCAGTGGCCATAGAGGAAGGACAGTCAGCGTCTGTTAGCGTGGAACAGGAACGTGTGGTGGCTACAGAAGGTGTGTCTCCACACCATGGTGTCAGTGTAATGACTGCAGATGTGCCACATAGGCATGTGGCCGGTGCTGCTCGTAGGAGGACCTCTGGCAGACATGCACCTGCAGGACAGAGCACAGCAGCTGGTATCACCAGACGCATGTTCTAGACTGTATTGGCGGCACAGGCACGTGCTGAACGGCAGAACAGAGAAGGGTAGAGGCTGTAGAGAGCTGATATCCGCACCCTAAATGACAACATCCAGGCATTGGCAAATGCTCAACAGCAGATTGCTGATGTTCTGGACAGGCGATTGGGTGACATGGTCTGAATCCTTGACCGTAGCATGGCAATCTGCGAGCGTGAGATATCTGTGCTGGAACATCTGGTAGGAGTGAGGCATAGGCCACGTGGACGTAGGCCAGCTACACCACCCAGTGCAGGTCAATTTGAGCGTGCCACCTCACATGCCCGCTCTCATAGTGCTGGGTAGCAGTAGCAGTGCAGCTGGTGCTGCGCTGTCCACACCTGGACACAGCAGGCCACGTGGACGTGGCCCTGGACATTCCCAGTGGGGACATGGTTCCAGTGGACATGTGTCATCGGACAGTAGCCAATCTGTAACTCCGCCTGGTAGTGCCCGTGCAACCCCTGGCAGGCACAGGTCACGTGGCCATGGCCGGACATAGTGAGCTGTACAACCTGGTCTGTACAATCTGGAGTTGTCAATAATACCCCTGTGTAGGCCTCACAAAAGGCAGAACTGTGTGCACACATACACGCACACAGCAAACATCTGTGGGGCACCACAACACCCACATGCAAACTGAACTGACATGTCCAATCATATCACTGGCCCTTACCCACACACATGATGTCATCCATTGGTGCAGCCTATACCCCTGGCAAACATTATCACCCTGTGCATATGATGAAGCCTGTGCCACATCCCTGTCATCCACACCATCGGTGGAGGGACATGCTCAAATGGTCTGATGCACAGGGTGAACAGAATAGTGAGAGAAGTGTATATTACATTAGTTGTGCACTGTTAGCATGCACCAGACATACCATGTAGTACATGTTTAGCAGGCATTGTTATATGTTCACAGTATATGTCTCCGTAACAACAGTAACAGCATGTTGGTAATGATGCCCTGGTTTCCTCCTTATGGTCTACTTGCATGTGCCTACAGGTAGCAGTGTTTGCAGTCTCCCATGTGTAACTGTGGAGTGCTCACAGGCACGTATGGCAATATCAGCATACTATACGTAGCCTCAACCTGACTGTTGGAAAGGCTAACACACCACAGATGTCCAGACATATACTGATCCAGAAGCATGTGGGCAGTTTAATAAGCTACAGTGGCTAGAGATGTGACATCCATACCAGGTCACATCACAGGTATGCTGACATGGTGCAGGGGTTGTACACAGCGGTCTGGTCGATGATAACATTAGAGGCCACTTGATAGCATGAGGCCTCACTGTGTAACAGTATTACCCTGTCACATTACAGGAACATGCCCACACTCATGGGGTCAACAACACTATAATGCACACCCCATAGTGTTGAGGTGAGGACCCCTGCCTATGTGGTCATCACCCTCACAGTACTGTGCACCCACATGATGCGACACAGAGTAAGAACATGTACAGGTAGCCAGTACGGCTGAGACCGATGGCATCAACAGGGTAGCAGACTGCATCACCATCAGGGGTTAGGGATCCTGTGTGTTCTGTATGGTAGCATACATCCTCACTCCATGCACCAGACAGCCATACATACATACACACACACTGTGGAGACCACAGATGTCATACACATACGGATAGCTGATGTGTGTGATGCACACACCACCCCTGCCTACGTCATGCTTTCCACACTGCAGTATGTACAGATCTCTACAACAGTGTACAGGGGTGTGTAACAATTGGGATGTATTCCCCACCATATGTGGCATATATGGTCACACAAGCAAACACGCATGGTAGTACTGTGAATGATACATCTGCTACATGATGATACGTCAGACAGACATGCAGCATTATTGGCCGCATTATGTGTACCAATGCTACGTCTGGCAATTGTGCTGCTATATGCACACAGGAGGATGTAAGTGTTACAGGTGTCAAGTGATGTACAGTCAGTAACACCTGACCGCTGTGTATGTTTTATGTCTTCACTGTCAAGTAACAGTAACATAGCGTACTGTTTGCACATGTAATAGTAGGACGGCGTGTGACACACCTGTGAGCCGTCCCCGGCAAACATCCATCTGCACAGGTGGATCACCACTTTATGTACACATCCATCCATACCTGATGTACATCCTACCGTACTGTTAGTATGTCACCATATACAGATGTCAATGAAGGGGCTGCATTGCAACTGCATGTTGTAGTTAGGCACAAATGAGTTACATACATCAGTTACTGCACATGCATGGTAGCTGCATGTGCACTACAAGTTATACGTGTGTGCTGGTCCTACATGCCTGTCATGTAGCCATGTTTGTATGCATTGCAATTGGTGGGCATGTGTGATGACATACATAACACATGGACTGTTGTATGATATGATGGATGATGGATGTCATGGGTAACTAGTACAGAGAGAATGTGTCCACGGTCAACATTGCTACCTCATGTAGCATTCAACAGCCATGGACCCACCTTCCATTTGCGTGAGTGTGATTGCTGTAGCCACTTGTCTGCACGGAGGACAGAAAAAGCTATGCTATGTACATATGTGTTGTGTGTGTAGTCCATGCACATATCCACTGCGATTACATGTATGTCATATCCAAACATCTGTGTTTTTGGGTGTACAGCGACAGTCATCTGTCACAGCTGTGTAAGACCCAGGGCCCCTGGTATGTGTAGAGCCGACCTGGTTATTACAGTGGTATCATTGCAATGCATAACACATGATGGAACCCTGCCAGTACATGTGTAGTCTGCACAGTTTCTGTAGACCTATGTACAGTCCACTGGTCATGAGTCACACAGTGTTGTGGTAATGTATGGCTGTGTATTGCTGGTCAAATGACATGGTGATGTCTGAGGGCTACATTGTAGACTGCGGTGTGTACCTCTGTGATCTGCACCTGAGACATCTGTGATGGCTCCTGAGTGTGTACTGGTCAGTACATGTGAGTGGCCTTCATGTACGTGGGGACAGTAACACCATACTGTGCCCTTCTGTGTTTAGAATCCATGTGCATGCAAGATGGCCCTTTGCAACTGCTAAGTGTGTGAGCATGCCCAGTACGCCGTTGTGTAGATGGACACACAGTACATTCCAAACTGCACCCCTCTGTGTTTAGAATCCATGTGCATGCAAGACGGCCCTTTGCAACTGTGTGAGCATGCCCAGTACATCGTTGTGTAGATGGACACACAGTACATTCCAAACTGTGCCCTTCTGTGTTTAGAATCTGTCTGCATGCAAGACGGCCCTTTGCAACTGCTAAGTGTGTGAGCATGCCCAGTACGTCATTGTGTAGATGGACAAACAGTACATTCCAAACCGCGCCCTTCTGTGTTTAGAATCCGTGTGCATGCAAGATGGCCCTTTGCAACTGCTGTGTGAGCATGCCCAGTACGCCGTTGTGTAGATGGACACACAGTACATTCCAAACTGTGCCCTTCTGTGTTTAGAATCCGTGTGCATGCAAGACGGCCCTTTGCAACTGCTAAGTGTGTGAGCATGCCCAGTACACCATTGTGTAGATGGACACACAGTACATTCCAAACGGACGTGTGATACTAAGTGTGTGGGCATGCCCAGTGACACCTTGTGTCGGTGATGTGCCTCTGTGTATGGGCATGGCCATTGACATCCTGTATAGCGATGGTGGTCATCCAGACAACAGATGTCCATTTACAATGTCACGATGGATGCCTACATTGAACACACTGGTTGACTGTCTTGAAGGGTGTACTGTCTGTGGCGCGTCCCGTATCCATGCAGTGTTGTTGTAGTGCTCAGTAGATATTCAGTTGCCCAGATCACACCACTGCCATGTGTGTGTCTATGTCTACCTTGGGACAGTAATATGCTTGCAGAATGCTCACTCTCTATACATTCCCTATCGGCGTCTCTGCCTTTGCCGATGATGTCACCCACCTAGAAGTATGCCTCTGGGAGTGCTGTGTTCAGTAATCTCGGTAGCACATTCTGTAACTGCGTAATGCTGTAGTATGATAAGGTAGTTAGGTGTATGTTCGACTCCCAGCCCTGCCATGTGTGTGTGTGTGTGTGTGTGTGTGTGTGTGTGTGTGTGTGTGTGTGTGTGTGTGTGTGTGTGTGTTTCCAGCTGCCTGGGGACAGAGTAATGCTTTTAGATGGCTCACACCACATACATTCCCTATCAACGTCTTTGCCTTTGCGGATGATGTCACCCACCTAGAAGTATGCCTCTAGGAGTGCTGTGTTCAGTAATCTCAGTAGCGCGTTCTGTAACTGCGTATTGCTGTAGTGTGATAAGGTAGTTAGGTGTATGTTTGACTCCCAGCCCTGCCAGGTGTGTGTGTGTGTGTGTGTGTGTGTGTGTGTGTGTGTGTGTGTGTGTGTGTGTGTTTTTCCAGCTGCCTGGGGATAGACTAATGCTTTTAGACGGCTCACACCACATACATTCCATTTTGGCATCTCTGCCTTTGTGGATGATGTCACCCACCTAAAAGTATGCCTCTGGGAGTGCTGTGTTCAGTAATCTCGGTAGCGTGTTCTGTAACTGCGTAACGCTGCAGTGTGATAAGGTAGTTAGGTGTATGTTCGACTCCCAGCCGTGCCTGTGTGTGTGTGTGTGTGTGTGTGTGTGTGTGTGTGTGTGTGTGTGTTTCCAGCTGCCTGGGGACAGAGTAATGCTTTTAGATGGCTCACACCACATACATTCCCTATCGGCGTCTTTGCCTTTGCGGATGATGTCACCCACCTAAAAGTATGCCTCTGGGAGTGCTGTGTTCAGTAGTCTCAGTAGCGCGTTCTGTAACTGCGTATTGCTGTAGTGTGATAAGGTAGTTAGGTGTATGTTTGACTCCCAGCCTGCCAGGTGTGTGCCTGTGTGTGTGTGTGTGTGTGTGTTTCCAGCTGCCTGGGGACAGAGTAATGCTTTTAGACAGCTCACACCACATACATTCCCTATTGGCGTCTTTGCCTTTGCAGATGATGTCATCCACCTAGAAGTATGCCTGTGGGAGTGCGGTGATGCCTGAACTCGGTAGCGCGTTCTGTTACTGCATAATGCTGTAGTGTGGTAGACTAGACAGGTAGATGCTCGATTCCAGGGCATGGCTGGTGTGTGTTTGGCAGTTATACCATATGTGTTGGTATCTGTGGGTGGCTAGCTGCAGGATGTGTCCAGTTTTTTTGTTGCTGACCTACTTAATGTCCACAGCCCACATATTCTGCCAAGACACTGGGTTGTCAACACATACAGTCGCCAATAGGTCTGGTGAGTAACTGTCAGTAGCCCTACTCTTACCCTTGCTACGTCTGACCGATGTGACGCAACATAACACACGTTATTGTTATACGTGTTGGTATCTGTGGGTGGCTAGCTGCAGGATGTGTCCAGATTTTTTGTTGCTGACCTACTTAATGTCCACAGTCCACATATTCTGCCAAGACATTGGGATGTCAACACATACAGTCACCAATAGGTCTGGTGAGTAACTGTCAGCAGCCCTACTCTTACCCTTGCTACGTCTGACCCATGTGACGCAACATAACACACGTGCCTTGATATTAACAACACTACATGATACAGGTGGCACATGTGGTTTCCTTTCCATTCCTGTTTAATGTATTGCTGTCATGTGGTTCGCTGTTGTGACATAAATGCCATATCTACATATGTGTACAAGTATATGTGTATATGTATGTATATATATATATATATATATATATATATATATATATATATATATATATGCCCATGTATATATGTCTACAAATAATATATGCGATATGTGTAGATGTAGAGGTGGACATAGATGTGAACATATGTCTGGGGACTTCAGCACTATTGACTATTTGTGCCGGATGATCTGTACGTGATAACCTCGGATCTATGTATATCTGCCATGGCGTGGTGTTAATGCACATCGTCTGTGGTGTGCAGGGCCACGGGTTGTTGTCGTGTAGACACTGGATATTTTGTTGCTTGGAAGACCATGGAACATCGAATATGGTGATGATAAGGCACCTGTTGCCAGTTGTGTGTGGATATGAGTGACACTGAGCAGTGGTTAATATGTTGGAGGTTTGGTATGGGTCATATAACTATTCATTAGAAGACTATACTATGCAGATGAGGTTGACTATGGTGTATCACATTTATCATCAGGGTGTGCTGCTGGTCCCTGGAGTGTATGTGTGTAGTCAGCCAGGTGCAGGTCTCACATATAGTTGATAGCATGAGAGGAGGGTCAGGCATACTGTACGTACATTGCAGAACTTTGCCTCAGGAGTGCTCCTGCCTTAGCAAACCTAAGCTAGGGGTGTGTCTATACCTGCCTGGTGACGTTGGGAGGGATGACAGCAGTGGTGGGGTAGTCAGGGTGTCCAGGCTGCACAAACAGGTGTTGATCAGCACAATCAGCTGATGACATGGCCAGCCTGCACACGAACAGTACACTAATGTGAGCAAGCAGCATACACACATGTTTCATCCACACTCTACACCACCGGTGTATACCTGCAGGGACATTTCACGACAAATGACATGGGCTGCAGCAGCAACATATACCAACATGTGCAGGGGGCTGGGGCAGTGTGGATGTGTATGCTGCCGAACAACCCTTGCTGGGGTGACATAAGACTTTATTGACTGAGGGTGACTTACCAGGGTCTACATGGGCTGGGGATGTTGGAGCACTATGGGGTGGACAGAGACCTCCTACAGCAGCTTGTTGACCTGTGCCTAACACATCACACAGGCCAAGGGGAACACATCACAGTGGATACCATGGAATGTGTTGTCCTAGGTGTACTAGCCACAGGTACCTCACACAGCACAACTGGGGATATCATGGGTATCTCACAGGCATCTGCATCCAGAGTATTGCACCACTTCACAGATACGATGTCAACACATGCTAGTGAGCACGTACAGGTCCTCCACATACGTGATTAGTGGAACAGCAATATGAATCTGTTCCACCACATGGATGAGTACCCTGGGGTACTGGGTGCTATAGCCTGCACACGTAGCAGCACCCGGGGAGCAGGGTAGGGCTTACAGTCAGTGCAGGGGCATACCCTCCAACAGCTAGGCCCTATGCTATGGCCAGGGCATGAGATTGAATGTGTGTGCTGTCTGCCCTGGAAGCTGTGATGTGTCCGATATATGGCGTCTGACACAGCTGTAGCACACCAATGCCTATGTGGACATCCCCTACAGTCTCCCAGTGGGGGATGCTAGGTAAACACTGGTGTAGTGCATGCACACACACCTGAACAATCACACCATACTGAGGCAGATGCACAGGCAAGACATATACATGTGTTTGGGATGCTCGGTTCACAGTTCTGGTATCCGGACACATCTGTAGGGGCTCTGCAGTATTCACAAGCTACATGCATACATGTTGTTATGTTATTTGCTATACTACACAATGTTAGCCTGCAGTAACAGTTGCAGCAGAAAGAGCATGGGGCAGGGCCACACAACCCAACACCACTGCCAAGGCCTGTACAGGCACAGTGTGACTTGGTGAAGGAATTACCTGTGTAGGGCACAGTCGGCGACAGCCCATGCACAGTATGACCTACCCTTGGCAAAGAGGCAACATACAGCATATGCACTGACACAGTAGGTACCCACAGATTTCCCCTCACTGACCTGCACACAGTACAATGGATGCCAAACATGACAGTACCTGTGCTCGGCCATGTATGGGAGGTGCACTGTGTGCATCCGACATAAGCAGCTCTCCAGCACCATCCTCAAGTCCATAACACAACCAGGGTATGTCTATTGACCTAACAAGTGGCAGTTGTATTAGAATGTGTACTTACCCATTGCTCTGGTATATATGTGAGCATACAAGTGACTGTGGTGGCCAAATGTTAGGGCAGCAGACAGTACACATCCATAGTGGCACCATGACCTCTGCAGCACATACGGGGGTCACAATGGTAGCCTGTAGTACACAGGGTGTCCTACCCATTGCAGTTTATGGGTTGACCATCATGTGTGTCTGTACAGCCCATACACGTTCCATGCAGCTGGACAGATGTGGACCAATACAGACAAATGATATACAATGGCCTATGGATATGCCCAATGACTGACCCCAACCCCGTATGACACACACAGATGACAGCAGGCCAGGCTGTTTGATGTAGGATGTGTAATAGGATGTCCAACACCACTGTGCTGGTAATTAATGCTGGGAACTGACGTACCCTGGTATCCTTCCAACCAGCAATTTAGGTAGGTCCACACACTGACATGGAGTACCCGGCAGACCAGTACAGTAGCAGCAGATGTGTACAACTGTTGGCTGTGCCCCCCCATCACACCTACACATGTGAGAGCCATGTGCACCACCCACGGTGCTGTGTACGACTGTGGTTGCATGTCCCCCCACGCTATACAGACATGTAGCAACTGTCAATGCCACATGACCATTAGCTACCCTGCAGACACAGCATGTCACCTTTCTGTGTAGAATGGAGGGGTCAGTAACACAGTACTATCTGGACATGTGACACATGCAATACAGTTGACCATACTTTGCATGCTCACACACATGATGGTATTGTCAGTCTACAACATGCGCAACAGTCATACTGGGCATGCTCACACACTGAAACACAGGACGGCCAGGCATGCACACACCAGTGGTCCGGACATATCTGCCAGTACATTGCTATCCTGTTGGATGTCTGCGCTGTATGGTGTTTGCGGTCTATAGTCTGTACATATGCCATGGTCTATTGTTCATTCACGTGAGCTATGTGCACAGGGTACGTCTACCATCACGTGTATAGGGCGGTTCTTTGTTTGCGGACAGGCCGATGCCTTTGGATACAAACCGGGTAAGGCACAGTCCAGCAGGTGGGAGCTGTTGTGCGTGGGTTTGCACAGTGTTACGCACTGCTGACCTCTTCACAGCACCTTATACACGTTTACACTCCACATTTCTTTGACAAGGCACTACTGGCATACTGGTAGACAAACATGCTTACAGCCGCTCGCTCTCCGACATTTCCGCTTACATTTGTCACTCATGCTGAGTGTGTGCAATCCCTTTTGATGCATATTACATCGGACTACATGACTACAGTATCGGGTATGTGTAACCATTTTGTGACGGCAGCCATTCGACTGTACGGACTCGGCGGCCTGTCCAGTGACGTAATCATATTATATGCGTGTTCCTCATAAGATCTGCTCCCATCTGCCTGATACATGGGAACCGATACTCTGCAATGCTGACATGTGACTTGTTTGTTAATGCAGCTGTCTGCCAAGTCATGCTACCGCATACCAACTGCACGTTGACCACCTTTCAGATTGCACGACGGGAGACTGTAGGAGTGACACCTTTCCCACTTTGCATGGGACAGTCCCTCATCACACATCACATGTGACAATACCAGAACTCTCCACCAATCGGGGACACATTTCTGCATAATCAGGGACAGGTCATGAAAAACAGGGACACATTTACAAAAGTAGTGCTATTAACTTGACACATTGACAGAATCAGAGCATATGACATAATACACATATTCTGACGTAACAGTTGTATATAACTCTTACTTATTGTCATTAGTCAGTAAGTGTAATTCACAACCTTTCCTTCAACAGCCACTACATTTAGGAGGGATTAAGAGGGACACAGTTAGACTTTCAGTCAAACTCAGGGACGTACCTGACAGTCAGGGACAGTTGAGTGGTATGGACAATACTCTAGCCATTGCAACTGTCCTGATTAGGGGACCTTCTCATGTTGCAGGTGTCTTTACTGGTTGCTTGTTACAGGTCTTGTATACCTGACACGTTGATATGTCATATGTAGTAGCATAAGCAACTATACTGCTGCTAGACTATGCTTTGATTTGCTCCGATATGTATATTTCTGTACTATGCATGGCTGTAAGTATGTTCTGCCCTGGTACATCTGACAGTTCTACAGACCAGGTCCCACTTTGGCCATTCAGACTGGTGGCGGCCCTATAGACCCTATATGTAGAGCTATCACATATGTCGAGACAACACATACCCACAGCATACCTCTCAACTGTCCCTGATTTTGGATCATATTTTAACTCTGTCCCTCTTAATCCCTCTTAAAACTAGTGACGTTTGGAGGAAAGGTGGTGAATTACACTTAATGAATAATGACAATAAGTAAGAGTTACAAACTTCTTTAACTTCAGAAAATGTGTATTAATTCATATGCTCTGATTCTGTCAATGTTTCCAGTTAATAGCTCTAATATTTTAAATGTGTCCCTGATTGTCCTTGTGTTTTCTTGACTTATCCGTGATTCTGTTGAAATTTGTCCCCAATTGGTTGAGAGGTCTGAGCCACAGCCAGTAGTACACGGACGACCTCCACGGTTTGCATACGTTAAGGTTACTCATGTAGCATTATAATTGATAATACTGTTTCCTATTACATGTAGCTGTTACTGATACAACAAATCGATGTCTGACACAACTACACACACTATATAGCCTCCATTCCCGAACTCACAGGCCCAGACCTCTCTACTAATTGGGGACAAATTTCAACAGAATCGGGGACAAGTCAGGAAAAAACAGGGACAATCAGGGACACTTTTAAAATATTAGTGCTATTAACTTGATACATTGACAGAATCAAAGCATATGAATTAATACAGATTTTCTGAAGTAAAAGAAGTTTGTAACTCTTAATTATTGTCATTATTCATTAAGTGTAATTCACCACATTTCCTCCAAAAGTCACTAGTTTTAGGAGGGATTAAGAGGGACAGAGTTAAAATTTGGGTCGAAATCAGAGACGTTCGTGGAAATCAGGGACAGCTGAGAGGTATGCACAGGCCATGTGCCATAACTGTCATTTTGCAAGACAGAACTGCCCAGACGGGTGTGTCCCTCACAGGCGTACAGGTGTTTAACCTCTTCTATTATGCTATCATCTACCTGAAGTGGTCAGCAACTTATGCACTTTCCGTCAGTAGCAGAACTCACATACCAATGGGTGTGACTGAACACCATATCAGGAACAATGCATAACACCCTGTGGGACACATTTAGATGACTGGTTCTATTAACCAGACACATTCACAGTCACAGAACATATGTATTCATTCACGTTTGTCGAGGTACATGCTGCTTATGACTCATACATGTTGTCATCTGTCATTACCTGTATTCCGCCACCTGTTCACCTAATATCAGTAGTTCTGGCAGTGTTTCTTTGGACTTTGTTACATTCTGATACAAAACTATGGACGTCCATGCTACTCGGGTACACAGCACTGTGTAGGTCTCTATGTATTCCCCGATGGTTTACAAACTATCCGGTAGATGTGCTCTTCAGGTTTGGGAGGTGTAGGCGTATGCTCTGCCCACATAGGAATATTAATGACTTCCACTGGGCGGGCCTACTACATCTCTGCCAACCAGCACCTGCACACTTAAGCCTATTAATGCATACCCATGGTCCACCTACCTGGCACCCCTCTACAGCAGTTGTGACAAATACTTACTGCGAGTGCAGCTGGGGTATGAGCACACACCTACACATTGCCCACTCTCCCCATCTCGGGACACATGTACTTTTTGTCAACCCATGTATTATCACACTGGCACAACCTACTGTTCCATGTACACCCACATCCTGCTCATATTAGTGTCGGCAGATTCTTTCATACCTGACCTTTTGGGGTCCCGCAAGGGACATCGTTATCCGTGTTTAAAGTGTAGACCTTGTAGAACTCTCCCACTGGTCCTTTCCTACCGGTGCTTTGGACAGCGGCAGTGTACTGATCTGTATTGCCTGTCTGTATGTCTGTCCGGCCTAGCTGGGTGATGTGGGGAGTACAACGTTTCTTTATTGGACCTCCCAGTCACAAATGCCTGGGCTGTAAATATGTTACCCCTAATCGCTGTGAAGTAACCTATTTATGTGAATGTGTATATCTACACTGACATATAGTTTGTTTTGTGTGTATGTGTATATATCACTACCTATTGTTTGTGTATATCTATCTATCTATATATATCTGTAGTATATCGTTGTGTGTGTATACACATATATATATATATATATATATATATATATATACATACATATATATATATATATATATATATACATACATATATATATATATATATATATATATATATATATGTCCGTTTGGATATACATGTGTATGTAAATTATTATAGCTATGTGTATATATACGTTTTTATCTATATATACATCTGTGTGTCCGTTAACCTATATATTTCCCGGACATGGACACTTACACATGCGTATTGGTTTTATCCCTGCTTCAACAGCATACTATTGCCTTAGTCATTCTGACACCGACACTTCACTCCTGTGAACTTGTGCTCAGTATATTGCACGTTATGCAGCGGACAGATGTCGCACGTTTTTCATGTCTGGGGTGCCACTGCTAGCTGGGTTGTGATAGTGTCATTCAACCTATACCTTGTATGCGCAGCCTATTATTCCTGCTACTGTGTTTGTTTCTGTACACATTCATATTATTACTGTTGATAGGATGTGTGTTTGTGTTACTGTGACTGTTTTTCCCAGTTTGGGGTTGTCACAGCAGAACTCCGTTCCACTCATTGGTGGCATATAGGTTTTATGTGCCGTGCTGCCAGACCTGATGCACAACGTCCGACAACGATACGCCCATTCACGCATGTCTCCACGCAAACGACGCTCTATCTGGGAATCGCAACTACGTACTAGCTAGGGTTACCACCTGTCCCACTTAGTGAGGGACAGTCCCTCTTTGGGCAGTTGTGTCCTGCGAAAAAACTGAAAAAATGGCAGATGTCCTGAGATTATTGTACGAAAATATTTCCTAAGTTTTCTTTCATAGTTTCATAAAACAGTTATTTTTTCTCTGAAACACCTAAATGTTATATGAAATAGCATAAGCAACTCAAATGCTACATGAATAAGCTTTTATTCTGGCAGAAAGTTGAAGTTCTATCATTTGTACTTGTCATGGGTATGTTTTGCCTGCTAATCTGACATTTCTACAGAAAATGTCCCACTTTGAGCATTTGAAAAGGTGGTAGCCCTAGTACTAGCTGACCTCCACGGGCCGCTCCATTGCACCCGGCGCAACATACCCTATCACTCCTGTGTCCATACTCACATATCCATGGTTTCTCCTGCACACCCGTGTTGAGTTTCCCCGCATAACAGACATTATACACCTGATATCGCAGCCATGGCACACCTTTACACAGTGCCCTCTCATGAGTGTTGGGGCCCTACACACATTTTGTACCGCCTCGTGTATTCACAGGCTCACCATCCATTCATATTTACACATACGTGCCTTTCCTGGTGTTATGGATTATGAACAATTTGCGGGTTACAAGTGTAGGTGGTCACAACATGTCCTACATACCGTCCGTTTACAATGTTGACATAGCACTTCAATGATGTTATGGCCACTGGTATAGCCCTGCCTCTGGTGTGGAGAGCGGTGCTCTACCCACACTTGTGCAGCTTTATGTGACATACGCTGCGATCACTTCATAATTCCTAACTTGCTCTGGATTCCCTTCACAACCCTTAGGTTTGCTTCGTCTTTCAGCGTTCCAAATATATATATATATATATATATATATATATATATATATATATATATATATATATATATATATATATATATATACATATATGTGTATATATAGATACATATGTAGCTATATAATTGCATATTTCTGTTATGTCTGTGGATATTTCTCTATACACGCATCTATCCAACTATATATATATATATATATATATATATATATATATATATATATATATATATATATATCTATATGAAAGTTACAGCTGTAGAAGACAACATACATTTGCTATGCTAACAGCTGTGTACACCCGCGCAGGCCCACTTGCATCTACTTATTCTGAGTTACATATGTTTACAGGCACGTCTTTAGGATTACATGTGCCTTATTCCTTATGACAGTACCACTTTGATGGAATCCGATTAATGGACCCATGCGAACGCGGTCACCTTTACATGTATAACTGTTGGCTTTATGGCACAGAGGCATTCATTACACAATTAATATGTGCTATAGTCGTACTTGCACCGGGAATGCATTTACGTTGGGCGGATGCTGTAACCAGTACACTATTGGTGTTCTGGCTCATTTATATGCATACCCATGGTTCATAGCTACTCTGACATATGCCTCACCGCTTCCCTTACACAGCAGGCATCCATTCTCCTGCTGGGAAAACCGCAGTACTACAATTATGACATTCCCTGTTTCCTACTACTCTGGACCCGTGCTGTGAGTCTACTCACTCCAAGGATATTCATAACCCCTACGCTTATAGTCCTCGCACATACGCATGTTTGATTGTCAGGGTTTTCATGTGCTGGTCAGGGTTTAGGCTCGGCCGACTGGTGACTAGCACTGCCCTGGCAGTGTTCAAAGATCAGATGTAGCACATGGACAGAGTTAGTCCAGAGTTTCACATTCTACCTGTGTTTACAGATGCAGGTGTTTGGGCACCTCTGACAATATTATTGGGTCAGCGCTACATAATTTAGGGAGGGGAGTGGTCCCTTCCCGTTTGACTATTTCATTCATTTATACATACAATGAATATTATTCTGGACATCTGTTATGAAATCACTACAGGTATGCAATAGTCTAGTCAACAGCTGGGACAGTGAGTTGGTGTACTTCTGTGTACAGACCTCTCTGATACTTGGGGACTCGTGTTTACAGGGACAAGGCTATGACAACTCAGGGACAATCATGGACACTTCTACCATATTAGTACTATTAACTTGGTACATGTTGACTGATTCATAATACTACTAATTGTCTGCAGTTAAATGCCTCTAGTACTCTTCATTGTTGTGAGTAGTCATTCTCATTCAACACCCTTCCCCCAAAGGGCACTGACTTTGTGAGTTTTTAAGGGTCTGGCTAGTTATTGTGCGAATGCTCTGACCATTGGTATCGTTGACATTGTCATATGTACGGGTTGTGCTGTATTCCGGTAACTAGGGTTGGCACCTTTTCACATGGCCAAGATGGGACATTTTCGGAACACACCAGGTTTTACAAGCCGACACATACCCATGGTCAGTACAATGGATAGAACTTTACTTATTTGCCTACATAAAAAACTATTGTTGTAGCGGTTTATTTGCTTACTCTGTTTTTTGTAACATTTAGGTATTGTAGATACTGCAATAATTATTTTCTGCTACTATTACATAACATACGGGACATACTTATGTCCTACAATCCCAGGACATTTGCCAATTGAAATGTCTTTTGTCAAGACACAATTGTCCAACGATGGACTATCCCTCGCAAAGCGGGACAGATGACAACCCTACTGCGGACACCAGATTGTTTGGGCCAACACATAGCCACGGTCACTGCAGGTTTAGAACAGTCATTTGTTTCCTAGCTGTAAGCCTTATACCTTTGGCACTTTTGTTGTTTGCCTCTTTCTTGTACAAATTACGTTTATTCTATCCTGACATGACCATTTTAGGCAACTCTTACATGCAGTATGGTGCATAGTTATTCCCTACGGTCACAAGACATTTGGCATTGTACCATTGTTGGTCAGGTCACACCTACACACACATTAATTGTCCCTCACACAGTGGATCAGGGGTATCCTGTTTATGTCAGTGCCTTCATCGCCCTTATACCATGTGCCACTATGCGAATGTGTGCAATATATTCTCCCGCTTATTCGTTTCGGGACACATGCGTCACGGGCAGGTGTTTGATCCTGGGTAGTAGGGTATGCATGACCACTTAGGGCTGGATACTGTCGTGCACCTCTAATGCACATTCCAACTTGTGTCCAGATATCTACTGGACTGGACTTCGTGTCTTCCATTCTAATGTTTACACAGGTTACGTATCCCATGAGGGATACCCAAAAATTGGATCGATCCACAACAAGAGAAATAATGAACATCTTTTTGGCATTACAAAAATGTGCTGGGGGTTTTACATGCAAAGGATACATAGTGTGCAATCCTGCAACTGCCTAGGGTGACACTACCTACTACATATGCATACTGATCACTATGTGTAGATGTGTCTGCACCAAACCAGTAGGCCAAGTATGGCTGCATTTGGTGGACGTTCAGGTACGGGAACGGGTTGTGTGATGTGGAGGGGATGCTGGGTAGTCCATTATGCATCCAGGTATGTTGCATTTGTTATGGCCAGTTCCATCAGGACCAATCTGTGGGTATGTGCCGATGACATGTCTATACATTTGTCTCGCACATTTCAATATTCATATGTTTGTGGGATTGTGTTCTACAGTATGGCCTGTCTGATTGTATTGCAGCTGTTTATACATGTATTTGTGTTTCTTTCAGCTTCACCCGCTGCTCCCTCATACACCTCTGGTTCACCTATTCTGCATACGACACAGTATCGCCTTGGAGGATTGCACCATTACCCATCCCCCCCAGCACACAGATTCCTCACACCCCATACATCACTGCTTTCATTGTTGGCCCATGACACGGCCAGAGTAACACATTGAATACCCTGCATGTGTCAGGTACCTGTATGATTGTGTGGACTACCCTGCCATGTTTGCTTTCCACATGCTATACCTCATGCACATAGGTACACGCCCATACTTAACTTTCATTACATGGTTGGTATACCCGGGTACTACCCGTTCAACTGTAACACATCCTGACAAGTTCGGCTTGTACCGCTGATTTCCAGAATTTGGCAGCCTGTTCTACTCATTGGTAGGATGCCACCTTTTCCTATGTCCAGGATGGGATATATTCTATACACATATCCGACTGTACTGGACAACACTTCCCCACAGTCGATGGTACGGATAATACTGTTCATTTCAGCCTACATGTTTCCTTATTGTTGTAGCTGTTTATATGCTCCTTCTGTTTCGTTTACATGCTTATTCTATTTCCTATCACATTTGGTATGTGAAATACAGACATACCTTTTGTATGTGACTATTACATGCCTTGTGGGATATGATTCGGACATACAGTCGCTAGATATCTACATTTATCATGTATTTTGTTATGGACACATCTGCCCAGCTGTGTACCCTCCTTCACATTATGGGTCAGCTGGTGACCCTCACCATTGTGCTGGATGTACCTACTGGTGGCTCGCTAACATATGATGTGTTTCACATCCACTTGGTATAGCTATCTACACTGCGTTGGACTACGGCCACATGGTCTTCCATGTCATTTGTTCGCGGGATAGAGACCCGTTATTCCCTACCGTGCATTTGTGTTTGCTTCTTCACTTTGTGTTCGCAGGAACTTTCTTACATGCTTTGCATATGTTTCAGTATCCACAGACACTGACAGATGTGATTACTATCTTGCAACTTGTTATATGCAAGCATTTTAGGTTGCACGTCAACAGCTGCCATTTCCACGCCTCCGTGGGGCACTTCGACATGCCCTATGCACTCGCGCTCCTTTCCTGTGCACGTGGCTGTGGTGGCAGCACACCTTCATTAATATGCATTTGGCGCTACTGCGCCATCTTCACGCCGCACTGTCAGCGCAAGCCTACCGCCGTCCTTGCGCTGGACTTCATGAATCCCGGGGAAAGTATTTCAATTTACTTAGAGAAACAATTGAGACCTATAGTAGATTCTACCACTTCAATTTTGAGGGATACCCAACAGTTTTTAGAAACTTTGGCAGTATGCAATTTGCACAATGCCTTGACAAACACTGATTATATGGTTACCCTGGACGTTAAATCCTTGTTTACAAGTATACCAAATAATATTGGAGTGGATTTTTGCGATTATATTTGATTCATAAAGGCTTAACTAACAACCATATAATTAGAATTACTATGTTAATGGATCTAGTGTTGAATAATAATGCATTTATTTATGATGGGAATTATTATTTGCAAACTACAGGGGTGGCGATGGGCACATCATATGCAAACTCTTATGCCAACTTGGTGATGGCATATTGGGATTCCACCTATGTGTTAGAACATGAGTTGTATTCGAAACACATTAAATACTATAAGAGATTTGTAGATGATGTTTTTTTGATTTGGGGAGTTGATTTGGATATTTTAGATGATTTAATCTCCTACATCAATGGAACAACTACCTTCCTCACATTGACTAGTGAGAGGTCACAGTACAAAATTGAATTTTAAATGTACTCCTTAAAATAGATGAAGGCTTAATAAATACAGAAATATACAGAAAACCATGTAGAAGAAATGCTCTCCTTCATCGGGATAGCATGCATCCCACACATACACAGGAACATCGTAAAAAATCAAGCTATCGATGCTCAAACTTAACTAGTGAAGATGCAACATTTAGAGGAGCTATGGAGAATATGCAGAGATCTGATACAGAGGGTTACCATAAAAAAGATTTGATGGTTTTACAAGATGTTGAAGGTGATAAAATAGGTAAAACATATATTAGAAGAAATAGTGATTCACAGGTAGTACAGAGAAATAAACGCAGCCAAATAAAGGGTAGTGATTCCATATACCAATAACAATAGTATAACTGAGGTCATTAGGAGAAATTGGGGTATATTGCAATTAGATGAGCAAATAAAGGAATTGGCAGGACCACACCCCAGTTTCTGTTACAAGAATACCAAATCATTGAAGAATTTGCTATGTTATGAGAAGAATACCTTTAATAATCCACTTTCCTCTAGAAAAAAAGAAGTTATGTCTTACCATAACATTCCATGTGTATTGTTCATCTCGCCTTTGTTCTTACACACGGGTTCGGAGCCGAACCTCGGCTCTGAGTCGACCCCATCACAAGCTCTGCATCTAAGAGAAGCTCGAGACTCAGTATGTATCCCATGATCTTCCCTGCTATACCTCAGATCTAGTTTGCAAGAAACTATCTCGCTCTAATACCAACTGCATCTAACGCCTATGCAATCACACATCAAGCAATGAGACACTGGAACTACCACACATATATGTGTAAGGATAGAATGCCACCTAGCAATGAGAGGATATTGTAACTCATTCAGGAACAGACCAACCAAACTCTAGTCATACCAGTTCTTCCAAAACGTGGTGGGGGAAGGAGGGAGGGGATGTAAGAACAAAGGTGAGATGAACAATGCACATGGAACATTATGGTAAGACATAACTTCTTTATGTGACATTGTTCAATCTCGCCGTTTGTTCTTATACACGGGAAGCGTCCCTAGCTCTATTACCCTGGGTGACTCACGGAAGAACGTTCCTGAGCACAGTGGAACCAAAGGAAGTCCTGTCTTTAGAGGCCTTGTCCACCTTGTAATGTGTGATAAACGTATGAGGCTTTGCCCACGTAGCTGCTGCACAAATAGTGTCCAACGGTAATCGAGCTGCATGGGCTAAAGAAGTAGAAATGGCCCTAGTAGAATCAGCCTTTTTTTTTGGGGTTTTAAAAAAAGGTAAGGTGGTTTTTGATTTAAGCCCCGCTAAAATTTTCCAGAATTTGGCAGCCTGTTCTACTCATTGGTAGGATGCCACCTTTTCCTATGTCCAGGATGGGATATATTCTATACACATATCCGACTGTACTGGACAACACTTCCCACAGTCGATGGTACGGATAATACTGTTCATTTCAGCCTACATGTTTCCTTATTGTTGTAGCTGTTTATATGCTCCTTCTGTTTCGTTTACATGCTTATTCTATTTCCTATCACATTTGGTATGTGAAATACAGACATACCTTTTGTATGTGACTATTACATGCCTTGTGGGATATGATTCGGACATACAGTCGCTAGATATCTACATTTATCATGTATTTTGTTATGGACACATCTGCCCAGCTGTGTACCCTCCTTCACATTATGGGTCAGCTGGTGACCCTCACCATTGTGCTGGATGTACCTACTGGTGGCTCGCTAACATATGATGTGTTTCACATCCACTTGGTATAGCTATCTACACTGCGTTGGACTACGCCACATGGTCTTCCATGTCATTTGTTCATGGGATAGAGACCCGTTATTCTCTACCGTGCATTTTTGTTTGCTTCTTCACTTTGTGTTCGCAGTTACTTTCTTACATGCTTTGCATATGTTTCAGTATCCACAGACACTGACAGATGTGATTACTATCTTGCAACTTGTTATATGCAAGCATTTTAGGTTGCACGTCAACAGCTGCCATCTCCGCCTCCGTGGGGCACCCGACATGCCCTATGCACTCGGCTCCTTTCCTGTGCACGTGGCTGTGGTGGCAGCACACCTTCATTAATATGCATTTGGCTACTGCGCCATCTTCACGCCGCACTGTCAGCGCAAGCCTACCGCCGTCCTTGCGCTGGACTTCATGAATCCCGGGGAAAGTATTTCAATTTACTTAGAGAAACAATTGAGACCTATAGTAGATTCTACCACTTCAATTTTGAGGGATACCCAACAGTTTTTAGAAACTTTGGCAGTATGCAATTTGCACAATGCCTTGACAAACACTGATTATATGGTTACCCTGGACGTTAAATCCTTGTTTACAAGTATACCAAATAATATTGGAGTGGATTTTTTGCGATTATATTTGATTCATAAAGGCTTAACTAACAACCATATAATTAGAATTACTATGTTAATGGATCTAGTGTTGAATAATAATGCATTTATTTATGATGGGAATTATTATTTGCAAACTACAGGGGTGGCGATGGGCACATCATATGCAAACTCTTATGCCAACTTGGTGATGGCATATTGGGATTCCACCTATGTGTTAGAACATGAGTTGTATTCGAAACACATTAAATACTATAAGAGATTTGTAGATGATGTTTTTTTGATTTGGGGAGTTGATTTGGATATTTTAGATGATTTAATCTCCTACATCAATGGAACAACTACCTTCCTCACATTGACTAGTGAGAGGTCACAGTACAAAATTGAATTTTTAAATGTACTCCTTAAAATAGATGAAGGCTTAATAAATACAGAAATATACAGAAAACCATGTAGAAGAAATGCTCTCCTTCATCGGGATAGCATGCATCCCCCACACATACACAGGAACATCGTAAAAAATCAAGCTATGCGATGCTCAAACTTAACTAGTGAAGATGCAACATTTAGAGGAGCTATGGAGAATATGCAGAGAGATCTGATACAGAGGGGTTACCATAAAAAAGATTTGATGGTTTTACAAGATGTTGAAGGTGATAAAATAGGTAAAACATATATTAGAAGAAATAGTGATTCACAGGTAGTACAGAGAAATAAACGCAGCCAAATAAAAAGGGTAGTGATTCCATATACCAATAACAATAGTATAACTGAGGTCATTAGGAGAAATTGGGGTATATTGCAATTAGATGAGCAAATAAAGGAATTGGCAGGACCACACCCCAGTTTCTGTTACAAGAATACCAAATCATTGAAGAATTTGCTATGTTATGAGAAGAATACCTTTAATAATCCACTTTCCTCTAGAAAAAAAGAAGTTATGTCTTACCATAACATTCCATGTGTATTGTTCATCTCGCCTTTGTTCTTACACACGGGTTCGGAGCCGAACCTCGGCTCTGAGTCGACCCCATCACAAGCTCTGCATCTAAGAGAAGCTCGAGACTCAGTATGTATCCCATGATCTTCCCTGCTATACCTCAGATCTAGTTTGCAAGAAACTATCTCGCTCTAATACCAACTGCATCTAACGCCTATGCAATCACACATCAAGCAATGAGACACTGGAACTACCACACATATATGTGTAAGGATAGAATGCCACCTAGCAATGAGAGGATATTGTAACTCATTCAGGAACAGACCAACCAAACTCTAGTCATACCAGTTCTTCCAAAACGTGGTGGGGGAAGGAGGGAGGGGATGTAAGAACAAAGGTGAGATGAACAATGCACATGGAACATTATGGTAAGACATAACTTCTTTATGTGACATTGTTCAATCTCGCCGTTTGTTCTTATACACGGGAAGCGTCCCTAGCTCTATTACCCTGGGTGACTCACGGAAGAACGTTACTGAGCACAGTGGAACCAAAGGAAGTCCTGTCTTTAGAGGCCTTGTCCACCTTGTAATGTGTGATAAACGTATGAGGCTTTGCCCACGTAGCTGCTGCACAAATAGTGTCCAACGGTAATCGAGCTGCATGGGCTAAAGAAGTAGAAATGGCCCTAGTAGAATCAGCCTTAGGTTTTAATGGTAGTGGTTGATTAGCAGCTGAATGAACAAAATTGATGCACTCCGATAGCCACTTGGATAAGGTACCCTTTAATACCACCATGCCTTTCCTACTGTCTGCGAATGACACAAACAGCTGATCAGACTTCCTGTAAACTTTAGTTCTGTCTAGGTAAAATCTCAGTTGTCTATGCACATCCAATTTGTGCAACATGTATTCCAGTTTATTTGAATGGTTTTTGAAAAACGTAGGGAGTTCTATAGATTGGTTAATATTTAACACAGAACAGACTTTGGGGAGAAACGATGGGTTTGTGCGTAAAGAAACTCTGTCTGGATGGAAAATCATGTAAGGTGGTCTCACTGACAAGGCCTGTAGCTCCGAAATTCTTCGAGCTGAGGTAACAGCAATAAGAAAAAGGGTCTTCCATGACAAAATCTTAAGTGGGCACGATGACGCAGGTTCAAAGGGCGCTAGCATAAGCTGGGACAACATCAAGTTTAGGTTCCATGGGAAAATTGCTCTCGAATGGGTGGGTAAAGATGGAAAGTACCCTTCATGAAGGCCTTACAAAGCCTGTGGGACATAATAGTGGAACCACCTTCACCTACATGGAAGTTAGATATGGCCACTAACTGTACTCTTATGGTAGATGTAGAAGCCCCTTCATGAAAAAGAATGGATAAGAACTCCAATATTTTGTGTATCGGGGCTACTAGAAGATCAATACCATGATCTGATGCCCAACACACAAAGCGCTTCCATTTGTTCCTGTATAGCTTTCTGGTGGAGGCTTTATGAGAAGAAATTAGAATGTGTTGTACTGCAGAGGACAAAAGGTTCGACCTGGCTAAACAGGGAAGCGGAGCAGCCAAGCTGTCAATTTGAGGGATTGAAGGGATGGATGAGGAACTCCCGACGAGTGAGTCAATAGGTCTGTTATGGGTCCAGAATCCAAGGTTCCTCTATCTGATGGGACTGAAGGAAGGGAAACCAGATCTGCCGAGGCCAAAACGATGCTATGAGGATGATCGTCCTGTCCAGGTTCCTGGCTTTCTGAAGAAATTTGGGTATTAGAGGAACAGGGGGAAATGCGTACAGGAGACCCGGGGGCCAATCGTGCACTAGAGCTTTCCTGGGGACAGTCCCCGGAGGGGGAAGTAGGGCAAAGTAGCTTCTGCATTTGGCATTCAAGGGGGATGCAAATAGATTGCAGCAAGGCTGGCCCCATCTGTGGGAAATCTTTTCCGCCACTTGAATTTTCAGGGACCACTCGTGTGGTAACAGGATGGCTCTGCTCAACCTGTCTGCAATGATGTTGGATGACCCCGGGATGTGCATTGCCATCAGAAAGCGAACTGTGGACGCAGCCCATTGCCAAATTCTCAGGGCCTCTCTGCATAACGGGTAAGATCTGGTTCCGCCTTGCTTGTTTATGTACCAGACCACTGCTATTGTTCCCACAGGCAAAGATTCGTGAAAGTGTTGCAATGCCAGAAACACTGCTCTCAACTCCAGGACATTGATGTGCAGATTGTACTCTGTTTTGGACCATTCTCCTTGGACTGTTCTTCCCTGAAAAAGCCCCCCCACCACCACCCTATCAGGGAAGCGTCTGTGGTTATGGTGGCTGAAGGGCTGGGCAGGACAAAGGGACGACCTATTATCAGATCTTGACTGTTCATCCACCATCGAAGATCCCACTTGCAAGACTCCATGATCAATATGTTGTGTGTCAAGGGAAGTTCCTGGAATGACCACTGGGCGAAGAGCAGCCACTGTAGGACCCTCACATGCATTCTGCCCAGAGGAACTGCAATAAGAGAAGCCGCCATCAGGCCTAGGACTTTCAACACTTGTGCGGCAGGGACTTTCCTGCTCTGTAGAAGAATAGCGATCTGATCCCTGAGAGTTGACACCCGTATCAGGGGAAGCTTTAACACAGTTGCTGTTGAATCCAACTCTGCCCCTATAAATGAGATATGCTGTGAGGGTGATAAGGTAAACTTTTCGAAGTTGACTGAAAGCCCTAAATGGGAACAGAGGCTGAGTGTGTAGTCCCTGGCTTGTACAAGACGATGCTCGGTGGTAGCGGTAAGGAGCCAGTCATCCAGATATGGAAACACCCGGAATCCTAGCCATCTCAGGTGAGATGTATATTAATTAATTAATTGTTTAATTGGATCACTTGATATGTGTGAATTGATTGTGTATTTAAATAGAGTGAAATGGTTTGTAAGCATTTTCTGATGAAGTCGTATGATGAAAGCGTGTATTAAAGTGTGTTGTACGCTATTGATTTGAGTTCTTTATTTGGTGACATCCATTTACACACTCTACTTTCTCTGTGTCACCTTATACGAACTGGTGCTTGTTGGAGTTCGTTTTGCTATTTGAGATGCTACTACTGCCATGCATTTGAACACCCTGGGGGCTGAGATGAGACCAAAGGGCAGCGCTCAAAATTGGAAATGACTGGCTCCCAGCTGGAAGCGCAGGTAATCTCTGGACGCTCTGGCCATTTTGATGTGGTAGTATGCATCCTGGAGATCTATTGGGCACATCCAGTCGTCCTTCTGTATAAAGGGAAGGATCGATTGTAGCGTGACCATCTGGAACTTCTCCTTCCTCACGAAGGAGTTGAGTTTGCTGAGATCCAATATTGGTCTCCAGTCCCCTGTCTTTTATGGAACTAAAAAGAACTTTGAGTAAGTTCCGGATCCTCTCTGGTCTGCTGGGACAGATTGGATGACTCTTTTTTCGAGCAGCTTTGTAATTTCTATGGCTGCTGGATCTCGCAGATGGGGTGGAACATCTGGAAATCTCTTTTGTGCGGGGGGGATGGACATAAAAGGAATGTTGTATCCTCTGGTTACTATGCTTTGTACCCAAGAATCTGAGGTAAGGTTTAGCCAGGCCTCCGGGTACAAAGCCAAGCGACCCCCGACTGCCTCCAGAGTAGGACAGTCAGACCTCCACTCAGGAGTGCTGGAAAGGCTTCCCAGGGACAGTATCCCTGTTGCCCTGATGCTGCGGACCTCCTCTGCCGCCTGGGTGACATCTTCCATTTATCTCCCCCCCTGCCTCTGGAGGGGACATCACTCTGTGCGGCCTGGTAAGATCCCCGAGTCTTACGGAACCACATTTTTCCACCTTGTTGCCCTTTGGGGTATGGTCTAGTCGGAGCGGAAAAACGGACCCCTACGGCAGACAGGGTCTTACCTTCTAGCTCGCACCGAGTAAGAGTCTCCTTTACTTTGGACCCAAACAAGGTGGCACCATCAAAGGGGGCGTTGGCAAAGGAAGACTTAAAGGCTTCTGCAAAGGAGCACAGAAGCATCCAGGATTGTCTACGTAGAGCAATCGCTGAGGCTGCAGCCCTACTCGAACCTTCGGCTGCATACGAGATGAGCCTCATGGACGAGTTGACTATTGAAGTGAGGGTGTTGAGCTGTGCTGTCACTTTGTCTGAGACAGCAGCATCTGTGTTACCCTGGAGGGTATCTTCCAACTCTTTAATGAGATCCCTCTGAAGTCATGTAAAATGCGTCAGGTAGTTCAGCGAATTAATGGAAAAGGTTGCTGAGCTAAATACGTGCTTCCCATACCTGTCCATAGTCCTAGAATCCTTATTAGGAGGATGGACAGAGGAAGATGCTTCTGACATTTCCTTTTTCGTGGCTGCCGCTACCACCATAGCATCGACTGGGACTCCTTTGGTAAGACAAGTCTTGTCCTGGGGGGCAGTAATGTACTTGTTCGGTCTCCGAGGCACTGGTTCCACTGTGTCTGGTGTCTCCCATGCCCTTCGAGTTATCAGGTCCATTAGCTCGTCGAAGGGCAGGGTCACCCAGGAGGTAGAAGGTTGAGCCCCAAACGCCTTCAGCAACACCGATTCGTCTTCAGTGGGGGCAAGTGACTGCCAATCACCCCTCTGTCTTAAGATCTCCAGGATGTCAGCAAACGAGACATCCTCAGAGGGGGAACGTGGGGACCCCTCTGCCTAATCCAAATCGGTGTCAGATGTTACAGATTCCTGTGGGGAATCAATGTGCCTCCTCTTGCACAATCTTTTCCTCGGAACCTCATCAGAGGGGGCATCTGGCAAAGCCTCCGAGGAACAGGGGACACCCTCTGGGGCTAGCTGAGGTGTTGGGACTCTATGCTTGGGAGGGATTGAGGGTACAGAAGTAGAATGTGGCCCTTTAGGGGAAGGAGAAGATGACTCCGATGACATAGATGTCTTCTCAGACAAGACCTTCCTCATAAGATCGAAAGCCCCCGTCCCCCGGGCCGAAGAATCCTCCGGATCTGAAGAACCGGGAAGCCTCCCCGACACCGGGACCAGGGGGTCCGACCCAGAAGACAGAGCCAAACTGATCTGTGCCGTGGCCCCGAGGGGGAGGGTCAGGACCAAAAACTCGGTACGGCTCTCAGCCCCGGAACCAAGGAGAGACCGTCAGCTCCGTGACTCCTCGATAGGCTCCGAAGGTGTTGAGGTCAGCGGTGCCAATCGCACAGTGGATGGCTTCAGCACCGAGGGTTCCACTAACATCAGTTCATCTTCTCCCAGCTCCGAAGACTGGATAGGTCTCAAAGGAGGATCCGTCGGAGACACAGGGAGGGCTTCCAGTTTCGACACCAATTGGGATGAAACCGCAATTAGCCTGGACAGAGCCATGTTCTCCATTAGCTTCTGTACCACATGGTCCACGTCAGTTTTGGATAAAGGCCTAGAAGAATGGATCGAAGGGGCCGAAGACGGCATCGATCGAAGAATCGACGGTGGAGGCAGCTCCGACACCGGTTCCAAGACCTGGGGCTCGATCAAAGGTAACCGTTTGATACCCCGCCCCGAGGTCTGTGGAGCCGGCGAACAAACTTTAGAAGAGGTGCTCGGAGCTGAGGACCTGGGCTCCAGCACCTTGGACATCTTCGACCCCTTCAAAGACCTAAAAGTTTGGTCAGCCTTCTCCAAGGCTTCCAAGAAGTCTGGCTTGATTAAGCCTCTGTCTATCAGCTTCCTGCGCCTCTCCATCATGACCCTTCCACTGAAGGAGTGGCAAATAGAACAATCCTCCTGCAGGTGGAGAGGTCCAAGACAGTAGATGCAGAAAGCATGATTGTCGGTTATGGACATCTTTTGTCCACACTGGCACCTTTTAAATCCGGATTTAGCCTTTTCAGACATATCAGCCATAAATAAACTTGCCAAGTACGGAAAGAATTATGTTAACAGCACTATACCTAGGTTACTATGAGTAGAATAGTCCTAAATTAACTATGTAAATATATCTAAAAATAAGTGAATATGAAACACAGCACACGATAATAATGTCAAATACTATGAAAAAAGTTTACAAAAGTTCTACAAAACAACTAACTGCCAGAGCCCTGACAGAAAATTTTAGGCCTAAGCCCTAAGATTATCTATATAAAGTCTCTAATGGTAGCAACACCTATTTAAATATGCACACACACACTAAACCTGTCTAAATATATATATATAGAGAAAAGATTATAGAACTAAATTATTGAAAAAACAGAAATTTTTTACTGGCCCGAGCTCTCTCGATGCGATCAGCTGCAGTGGCAAACTAGATCTGAGGTATAGCATGGAGGATCATGGGATACATACTGAGTCTCGAGCTTCTCCTAGATGCAGAGCTTGTGATGCGGCCGACTCGGAGCTGAGGATCGGCTCAGAATCTTTGTGAAAGAACAAACAGTGAGACTGAACAATGTCACATGGTACCTTTTCTTGTCATAACTGCAATCAGTGCAGTTTTGTGTTGAACAAAAATTATTTTGAACATCCTGACACACATATAAAATATGAATTCAATCATTATGCTGATTGCAGGACACGAAATGTGGTCTATTTAGCTTCATGTCAGAAATGTGAACGTTTTTACATTGGTAAAATGAATAGAAGCCTTAGAGAGAGAATAAGGGAACATACATATGCTATTAATAAAGAAAATGGTGTTAATGCCCTAGCCAAACATGTTTTGCAATATGATACAATACATACCTTTAAGTTTCTAGTCTTAGAATTTATACATGCTACAAAAAGACTAGGAAACATCAGTAATTATACAGAAAAGGAAGAAGGCAAGTGGATAATCAGATTACATGCAGACAGAGGACATGGTTTGAATGATAGAGTTTCTTTAAAGCCGTTCTTGCTTGATCGTCCTTTGAAACATTTATACACAGTTCTAGTTGTCTTTAATTTCATGCTAGTCTATATTGGTTATACCTATGCAAATAAATACATATTCTTTCAGAACAATAAAGAGTTTTTATGTGTTATCTTTTATTACTTATATATTGCTTTAAATAGCTTAATATATGCAATAAGAACATGCCTATATGAGTTTAATAAATATGTTTCAATTTAAGTGGTTTTATATAATAGAGTTTATATTATATATAAATATATGTTTTTTGTAGGTTTTATTTATGATTTTAACATTGTTTGTATAATGAATAGTATTGAAATTAGTTTTTTTGATAATTTCATCATGTGGTCTTTTATATAGTAGCCTATTGGCTATTAACTTAATGGAACTGATATTTAAAAATATGCTGGAAGTTGTTTTAATAGTTGAAGTCTGAAAAGCGTCCGTGGAGATGTGAAAGTGCTTACTTAATAAAAGTTTTGTTGTGATATATTTTTAGTGGACTGGTTTGCTTTGATAGTCGTGGAGTACCTACATATCTCACATATACATAAGCATACAGTATATGTGTGTATGTATATATTTATATATGTGAGCATCTATATATAGCATATATGGAAAGCACTACTTTTGTCAACATCTGTTTAGTTGACAAAATTTGTTGACTACATAGACGGTCGACAGCTAAACTAAATCTCTATCCCAAAGACAATTTACAAACTCTAAAATGTGGGAGATTCTGAGAATGCAGTCAGGCAAACATCCTCAGAACTGTACCAGTGGCCATGGACCTGGAAGTTGTTTCAGGTGAGATATACACACTCCGTAAACAATGTGTAGTGACTTGTACAATGGAAGAAAATAAATTTGAAGCAGATTTTTCCTCCCAAGGAGAAACTGCAGACAAAACATTCCTCATACTTTCACAATTAGAATAAACTAACATATGAGCCTGACAATTGAAAATTCAGAAAATCAAAGTTGCAGAAGAATACACTTTTCCCCATCTTCTTCTTCTTCTTTCAGCTTTTCCCAGTTAAGGGTTGCCACAGCGGATCACTGTCCGCTCATGATTGGCAGTGGAGTTTTTACAGTGTCAAGTTGCCAGCCCAGCGCCCAACCTTCCACAGAAGGCACACACATGCACACACTCATGCCTAGGGCCAATTGTAGTGTGTCCAATCCACCTACAGCATGTCTTTGGGATGTGGGAGGAAACCGGAGCACCTGGAGGAAACCCACACGACCACAGGGAGGACATGCAGACTCCGCACAGAAGGCACCCCAGCCGAGGATCGAACCGGAGAACCTCTTGCTGTGAGGCGGCAATGCTAACCGCTGCACCACCATGGCCGCCCAATACACTTTTTCCTATACTTATCAATAATCTTTCCATCCTTGTCAGAAACAGTAGGATTGGAATTAATTTAAAAGTTAAGTACTCACCATAACTAGGCATTTGTATTGCCCATTTTCATTCTTCAACACATGGGATTGGATTCAACTCGGCCGCATACTCTAGATTTTGGATCCAACTCTTGAGCTCCTCCCACTACCCACAATGCCTCAGTCCATCCCCAATACCTCAGATTGAGTTTGTTGTGCAGTGGTAGTGGTGCAGTGGTTAATGTTGTTTCCTCACAGCAAGAGGTTCTCCAGTTCGATTCTCAGCTGGGGTGCCTTCTGTACGGAGTCTTCATGTCCTCCCTGCATTTGCGTGGGTTTCCTCCAGGTGCTCCAGTTTCCTCCCTCATTCCAGACATGATTCCACTGAAAATAGGCTCTGTCCTAGTCGGACTTTCCCGGTCAATAAATGTTAAATAAAGAAATAAGATAAAATAAAAAAGTACCCTATTGCTAGACAGAAACAGGGATAGCTGAAAGAAAAAAGGGGCTCAATCCCAGAACTGTAAGTTCCAATTACTGTCCAACAGTTTTTTCAGAAGATTTAAGGACAGAGAATGGATGGCAGGGAAGGTGAGGAAGAATGAAAATGGGCAACACAGATGCCTAGTTATGACTACATAACTTTTAAATCTGATGTTGTCCTTTTCATTCTTTTTCAACACATAAAACAGAGTCCCCAACTATGTTGATTTTGGGTGGCCCTCATAGAAGGATATTCTGGAGTACTTTTGAGCCAAAGGTGGCCCCACATCTGGATATAAGGTCCAAAATGTAATGTGTAACAGAGGTATGAACATTGGACCATGTGGCAGCTGCACAAATATCATCAATAGATGTTCTTGACCAAAAGGCAGATGAAGTAGCCATGGCTCTAGTTGAGTCAGCTTTGGGTGGTTTAGGTAGGGAAATGCCTTGTTGAGAACAGATCCAGGAGATACAATCACTGATCCATTTATCTAAAGTAACTTTAGAAACTGTACTACCTAGCCTGTTTGGTTAAAAGGAAACAAATAGGTGGTCTTTCTTACTTGCTTTGTCTTGTATAAATAAAAAAACAATTGCATGTGCACAATAAAGACATGTAGCATATATTTTCCTTTGTTTGAAAATTTTGGAAAGATGACCAGTAAATGAATGGATTGGTTAAAGTTTGATTCAGAAGCTATTACAAAAGAGGGGTTTGTTCGTAAGCTAACCCTGTCTTTATGGAAAATATTGTAAGGGGTTTCTGAAGAAAGAGCCGGGATTTCAGAAATCCTCCTTGCAGAAGTAATAGCTTCTAAAAAAGAAGTTATGTTCTCACCATAACATTCCATTTGCGTTGTCCATTTTCATTCATCCTCAACATATGGGACTCGGATCCAACCTGGCTGCTATTTCAGCTCATGGAAGCCTACAAACTCTTGAGCTCCTCCCTACCCATAATACCCATAATACTCTGATCCCGATTCCACTCAGATAATACATATAGCTTGATAAAGAGGAAGAAGAAGAAATAGGAAACCATACAAATTGCCATCACTGGAGTTCAACACCTTAGGAACAAGAGGTGTTGAATGTGTCCTCATATACATGCTTCATCCTATAGAAGAGGGGGTAGGAGGGAGGGGAGGGGAGATGACGATGAATGAAAATGGAAAACACAGATGGAATGTTATGGTAAGAACATAACTTATTTATCTGATGTCAATTTTCATTCATCCTCAACATGCGGGACAGAGTCCCCAGCTACCTGAGCCCTAGGTGGACCCTAAGGAAGGATGTTCCCGAGAACAGCCAAACCAAAGCCCGTTCCTCCCCTTGAGACCAGATCCAGTTTGTAGTAATTTACAAAAGTATGTGGATTTAACCCAGTATCAGTTGCACAAATATCATCCATGGAAGCTCTAGACAGGAATACAGTGGAAGTTGCCACGGATCTAGTAGAATGAGCCTTTAAAAGTCTCTGGAGGGGAATATTAAATGTTTTGCATACAAAGGAAATATGTTACAATATCCATATGGCTATAGATACTTTAGTGACAGCTTCCCCAATTTATGGTGTGCAGACGAAATAAACAGTTGGTCTGATTTCCATAAATTCTTTGTATGGTGTAAGTAAAAATGTAACTGCCTGTGCACATCAAGTGAATGTAACAAGTATTCTCCTTTGTTACTAAAATTTGGAAAGAATATGGGAAGGTTAATGGTCTGGTTAATATTGGATTCTGACACCTAGCTTCAGTAAAAATGAAGCATTGGTACGTAAGGTAACCCTATCCTTATGAAAGACTAAGTAAGGAGGTTTCAAGGATAAAGCTTTAAGTTCTGATATACGTCTGGCTGAAATTATAGCTACCAGAAAGACTGTCTTCCAAGATACAGTTTTTAAATCACATTTGGCTACAGGTTCAAAAGGAGTCAGGGCTTGCGGTACTAGACTTAGATCCCACGGGAATATAGGGTATTTAAAAGGGGCACTGAGTAAAAGAGTACCCTTAAAAAATGCTTTACAAATTTTCAGGGAGCCAAATAAGAATTCTGTAATCCCACATGGAAATTTTAAATTGCTGCTAGCTGAACTTTAATCATAGATGAACTTGCTCCTTCATTAAACAACCCAACTAGAAAATCAAAGACTGCATTTATAGGATCTGTAAAGGGATCTATGTGATTCTGCTCCACCCAATAAGCAAATATTTTCCATTTGCTTTTGTACAATTTTTTGGTGGATGGTTTATGGGATGATAATAAAATGGACTGGGGAAGAAAGCATAGGCTACTTGGCCATCAATGGAATTGAAGAAACCATGCAGTCAGTCAGATTTGAAATGTCTGAATGAATCAGTCCTGTTAGATGGGACAGAAGGTCTGGAGTTGGATCCAGAATCCAAGGTGGAGACAAAAGATGAGGCCATAGAAAGGTAAACCGCACTTATCAAGACTAGTAAGGTCAACGAGGATGACTCTGGTCTTCAATCTGGCCATTTTCTGCAAATATTTGGGGATCAAGGGGAGTTGGAGGATTGAAATATGACAGACCAGGGGGCCAATCATGGAGAACAGCATCCCTTGTTGACTCCCCCATCAGGGGGGACTAGGGCAAAGAAGCTGCTGCACTTGTTGTCTAGGGGAGATGCAAAGAGATCGCAGCATGGCTGACCACATTGACGGAAAATCATTTCCACCACCTTGTGGTTCAGGGACCACTCTTGAGGTAACAGGATGGAACTGCTGAGTTTGTCTGCTATCACACTGGACTTCCCCAGAATGTGCATTGCCACCAGAAAGCAATTGGAGACTCGTGCCCATTGCCACACTCTGAGAGCTTCTCGACACAGGGGGTAAGATCTGGTTCCTCCTTATTTGTTGACATACCAAACTACTGACATACTGTCTGTTTGAACTGCAATTGTCCCAAGAGGGAGAGAGTCCTGGAGTGCTTGCAATGCAAGACGTGCCACTCTCATCTGTAGAATATTGACATGCAGATTGGCTTCTTTGGTGGACCAAGTGCTTTGGACGGTCTTCCCCAGATAATGTCCCCATCACCCACTCTGAGAAGTGCCTGTGGTCACTATGGCCTTGGGCTGAGGAAGTATGAATGGTTGACCTTGTTGGGGTTAGCAAGACTGCGTCCACCATGAGAGGTAACGTTTGCATATTTGGGTCACTCTTATCTTTGCGGGCAGAGGGTGACTGGAAAAAAAACATTGTATTTGCAGCATCCATTGTAAAAGTCTCATGTGATACCTTGCCAGGGGCACTAGTGTTATGGCTGCAGACATCAAACCTAAAGCCTGCAGAACTATTCTGGCTGAAATCGTCTTACTGCAGATGATCCTTTTGACTTGGTTTCTGATACTTTGTACTCATGATAATGAAAGGGATACAACCAAGGATTGTGTGTTGAAGACTACACCTATGAATTCCAGCTTCTGGGTGGGTTGCAAGTACAATTTGTTGTGATTTACAGTGATTCCAATAATTAAACAAGTTCTTAGTACCTGGTCTCTTGCTTGTACCAACTGATGCCTGGTTGGGACAGTCATCTAAATATGGAAACACCCAGATTCCCTGCAGCCTTAAATGCGCTGCTACCACTGCCATGCATTTGGTGAACACCCTGGGGCTGTGGTGAGACCAAAGGGCAGTGCTCTGAACTGATAGTGACTGGCTCTCACTTGGATGTGTAAAAACCTCCTGGACCATCTGTTCATCTTTATGTGATAGTACATGTCCTGGAGGTCTATAGAGTGCATCCAGTCATCCTTTCAGAGAAAGGGTAGAATAGACTGTACCATGACCATCAGGAACTTGGTGTGCATGACCAACTTGTTTAGTGCACTGAGATCCAAAATCTGTCTCTAGTCCTCTGTCTTCTTTGGAATCAGAAAGAACGTTTAGTATGTTACATATCTTATATGGTATGGTGGGACCTCTTGGATGACTCCTTTTGTGAGCAACTGCTGAATTTGCTGAGATGTCAGCTCCCACTGACTGGGTGGAACATTGAAGAGCTTTGCTATTGGTGGGGGCGGAAGGAAAAAGGTATGGTATATCCCCTGATAATAATCCTCTGCACCCAAGTGCCATTTGTTATATTTAGCCAAGCCACTTGGTGCAGGGAAATTTGATCCCTGACTGCATCCAGAGGAAGACAATCAGGCCTTCTTTCAGGAGCACTGATAGGGCCTATCAAAGAAAGCATCTCTGGACCCTGTATTCTGCACACCTCCTCTGCTACGAGGGCATCTTCTGCCATTATCATTTCCCCTTTTGCCTCTGGGAGAAACAGATCCATGTGTATCCTGAAACACATTTTGTGACCTTGCCATTGATTCTTTGAAAATATTCGTTGTGGGGGGGGGGTCAAAAATGTACTCCAATAGCAGACAAGGTCTTTCTGTCTGTCACACACGGAGAGTGTTTCTTTCAATGTGGGTAAAAAAAGCAAAAAGCCATCAAACGGAGCTTTGACAAAAAAAGATTTGAAAGGCTCCACAAAATCACACAGATGAATCCTGATGAATATGCCAGAACCTACCATCCTTGAGGTGGCTTCTGTTGCATTGGAGATGAGCCTCATGGATGAGTTCACAATCGATTGTAAGGTAGTCATCTGAGAGGCCACTGATGCTTGGGCCCCTTCAGTACTGGTCCTTGCTAACCAATTGGAGAGTTTGTTGAGTAGATCCCTTTGTAATCTTGTGAAGTGGGCTAGATAATTCAGCAAACATGGTAAAAGTCACTGAAGCGTACACTTGCTTCCCAAACCTGTCCATCACCCTGGACTCCCTACTAGGGTGTGGACAAATGAACTCTCTTCAGCAAGTTCCTTTTTGGTGGCCACCTCTACAACCACAACATCAACTGGTACGCCCTTACTCCAATACTGCCTTTCTACTGGAGCTGGAGATGCCATAATTCTATCTGGTCTCTTGGGGGTGGGTTCAGTCAAGTCAAGTTCCTTCCAAGTCTTTCAACAAATTAAATCTACTAGCTTGTTAGTAGGTGGGGCTACCCTGGAGGTAGATGTGCCAGTCCTGAAACATTTCAGATATACAGACTCATCAGGAGATGGGTTGTGGACAGACCAGTCACACTTTCATTTTAGGAGTTTGAGGATGTCTCTGAAGGAGACGTCATTGGGTGGTGATTTGGGAGACCACTTCTCCTTCATCAAAGTCCATATCCATGGTGAGAGACTGTTGGGGTGAGTCCAGGTGTTTCCTCTTACATGGTCTCTTCCTAAGAACTTCTTCAGTGGGATGGTCTGGGAAAGTATTGGAAGAGGCAAGAATCCCAGACTGGGTAAACTGGAAGCATTGGACTGGCTGTCCCAGTGGCATAGAGTGGTGAGGATCATGTAACAAAGTCAGTTGGGTGGCCAAGGGTGGAGCCAAGAGAGAAGGACCCACCTGATCTAAAGGTACAGAGAAAACCCTCTTCACCACCTTAAAGGCTGAACTCCTGGGGGGGGGGGACCTGCAGAGAGAGGGAGTCCCTGGTCTGTCAGCACCCCTCCCCCCGCAGGCTGTCCACCTGAGGAGGAAGCCAGAGCCAAACTATCAAACACCAACGTTCCATGAGGGAGAAAAGGCTCTGAGGACCTCAGAGTTGACAGAACTCCCTCAGATCTGACATGGAAGCCTCGGATTTGAGAGCTGTCTGGATCTGAAAAGGTCGGTGCCAAACTCAGAGTCATTGTCAGATCCAAAGAGACTAGCTTCTTCATATCTGACACAGATGGGCTCAGAGCACTCTGATTCAATAACTCTGATCACACACATTGAGTCAGAGGAGGAGTTGACACTGGTGAAAGTCTCTGATCCAAGAGGGTATGAACTATAAGGGTACCCTTCTGAAGTTGTTCCATGACCAGTTCCCTCACCATCCTTGCCACATCTGCCTCAGTGAGACTTTTGGAAGAGCGGGAGGACAAGATGACAGCCTAGAGTGTCTGTCCAGAAAGAGAAAGGGCACTCTAGATGGTACTGGATCCAATAACTGTGAGTAGACAGTCTGAGGAAGGGGTTTTGGATTTGAGGACTTTGAATCCAAAATCATCTTCCTCTTAGGATTCGGGGATACCATTTTCATTGGATCTGAATATTCATGAGGCAATGGTGAAGTTGGATCTGACCTAGGCACTTTCCTCTTAAGTTTTGAGGAGGACAGAGCCTCATCTGATCTGGACCTCTTTGTATGATGTCTCTGCTTTAATGAAGTTGACAGATGGACCCCAGATATAGCTTGGGAGAAAGTGAAGGGTACCATCCCTTTCAAAATCATCTTATTTTTTTTTTCTGTGAGAGCCATAGGACTGAAGGCCACACACATGTCACACTGCTTAAGTGTTCAGGTCCCAAGCAATACACACAAAAGGAATGCCCACCTGGAAAGGGCGTCTTATGTCCGCATTTAGTACACTTTTTAAATCCTTTCATAGACATTTTTCTGCAGAGAAAACTGTGTGAAACAAGGAAGTAACTGACAGTTATAGACAGCACTGTCACCCATGGACAAGCATGCACACACACGCTAAAGATACAAACTTAAGTATAACGGCAGAATAGAAAGTTTTAGATAGACTTAGGATTTTTTCTTTTTTTTAAATATAGGATAGGGAGAAAAAATGTACCACAAAAATGGTAGTTAGAAAAAAAAGAGAAATTGTAGCTACAGGAACAGGAAGAATATCACAGAAGAAGGGGGTCTATATCATGTTGTCAAACTCTTAAAAGTTCCAACGTCATATGGTCGACACCATACAATCGAACTTTTAAAAGTTTGAACGTTTCAACATAGATCTCCATACAGTGCGGAATGGAAAGATTTCCCTTTTCTGCACTGTAGTGCGATCTTGGAGTTAGTATATTTAAAGAGCAGGGGTTGTGGGGGGTCCAGGGGGCCTTGACCCCCTGCTTAAACCATTCAGGTAGGTTTCTTTCTTTGGTTTATTTTTATTTTTTTTTTATTACATTTTCAAACTTTTAAAAGTTCGATCATATGGTGTCGATCATATGATGGTCGAACTTTTAAAAGTTCGATTATGTAATATAGATGCGAAAAAGGCATACTGAAATGAAAATTAAGGTTTTTCAAAAGACTAGTCTCGCTCAAAAGATAAAACTTGAGAGCAATCAGCAACACGTCTAGACGTGAAAAGCAGCAAATGAGATCTGAGTGGAATGTGGACCAGAGCATTGTGGGTAGGGAGGAGGTTGAGAGTTTATAGGCTTCCACGAGCTGAAATAGGTGCCGAGTGAGATCCGAGCCCCGTATGTTGAGGATGAATGAAAACTGACATCAGATGAAAACTGTTTTCCTTGAAAAAAATTTAGGTCAATTTTTGCTGAAGGTTCTTTCTGAGTTTGACCTTGTAGCACAAAAGTCAGATCTCAGGGAGGTGAAAGATCCTTTATCGGTGGTCTAAGGCAGAAAATGCCTTTTAAAAATGCTTTGGAAGAAGCCAAGGAATAATTTTTATCTCGTGTAGGTAAATTGGAAATGGCTGCTAATTGCAGTTTAATCGTAGAAAAGCTTGCTCCTTCTTTAAAAAGAGCAGCTAAAAATTCGAGTACAGCAGAAATTGGAGCAGAAAAACGGTCAACAATGTTTTTCAGTGCACAAAGTGATGATCTGTTCCACTTGCTCTTATAAACCTTGGTAGACTTTTTTTGAAAGGACAAAATTTTGGAACATACTGGGGAAGAAAACCTGGGCAGTCTGACCATTATTGGATGGGCAGAAACCATGCTGTTAGCTTGAGGGCCTGAATATTAGGATGGTTGATTCCTGAGGGGTGTGAGAGGAGATCTGGAAATGGTTCCAGTATCCCTGGAGGATAACGAAGGGGAGACCATCGGAAGGGGAACCATACATGTCAAGGGCAGAAGGGGCAACAAGGATGACTGCTCTCTTCAGCCTATTTGTTTTCTGTAGAAGTTTGGGAATCAAGGGAAGAGGGGGATAAGTGTAAAGAAGACTGGTGAGCCAAATGCGAACTAAAGCATTTCCCTCTCACTGAGGGAGGATAAAGGAAAAATGCCCGCTGCACTTGTTGTTGAGGGGGAAAGCAAAGAGGTTGTAGCAAGGTTAGCCCCAATGATGAAAAATTTCTTCTGCCACAAACTATTCGAGAGACCACTCATGTGGCATCAAAATGGATCTGCTTAGTTTGATTGCTAACATGTTGGTTTTCCCTGGTATGTGCATTACAACTAACAATCTCATGGCCTCTCTACAGAGTGGGTAAGATAGAGTCCCTACTTCTTTGTTGATGTACCAGACAACAGACATATTTGTTGGTCTGAATTGCAACAGTCCCTAGGGTAAGAGAATGTTGAAATGCCTGTAACACTAATAGGGCTGCTCTCATTGCTAGTACACTGATATGCAGATTGGTCTCTTGGGGGTACCACATGCCTTAGACTGTCCTTCCCAGGAAATGCCCCTCCCCACCCCAGCTGGGAGGTATCCAAATTCACTGTGGCCATTGGGGGTAGAAAAATATAAGGCCAGCCTAGATGAATGTCTTCTGACGGGATCAACCATCAGATGTGTCGTTTTCAAACTGGAGTAAGTTTGAATGGAAATGATAACGGTTGCTGAAGAACAGACCACTGAACAGCTAGAGTCCATTGAAGAACACAAAAAAGTATCTTGCCAAGGGAAGCAATACAATGGCTGCTGCCATGCATCTCATTGCCTGAAGAACTAACCTGGCTGAAGGAGATGGATGGGAGATAATATGATGGACATGAGACCTGAACGTGGATATGGGATGAATTGGTAGTCATGCTAATTGCATTATTGTGTCCAGATGTGCGCCAGTGTACTCCAGGTTCTGAACTGGTATAAGGTTTGATTTGGCATAATTTATTGTTATCTCCAGTGACTGGCAAATTTGGAGCAAAAAGTCCCTGGACTGTAGGATTAAATGCTTGGGGTGGTGGGGGGGTGGGGGGTGGGGGGGTGAGCAGTCAGTCATCCAGATATGGAAACACCTAGAATCCTTTGAGTCTCAGGTGAGCAGCTACCACTGCCATGCATTTGATAAAAACCCTGGGGACTGTGGTGAGTCCAAAGGGCAGGGCTCTGAACTGGTAATAACTAGCTCCCAGCTGAAAGCGTAAATGTCTTCTGGATCACCTGTCTAATCTGATGTGATAGTATGCATCCTGAAGATCTATGAAGCACATCCCATCATCCTTGCAAAGAAATGGCAGAATGAACTGAACCATTCGGAACTTTGACTTTTCTACATATTTATTCAATTTGCTCAGATCTAGAACTGGTCTGAGGTCCACTGTCTTTTTGTGCACTAAAAAGAAATAGTAAGTTCTGAAGAATATTTGGTCTGGTGGGACCATTTAGATAACTCTTTTGTCTAGCGACTTTAGAATTTCTAGCACTGATGCTTTCCTCTGTCTGGGTGGAACACTGGGAAGCTTTTTCCTTTTGCAAATAGGAAGTTGGAAAAACGAAATGGAATAGCCTCTGTACATTATTTTTAGCACCCAGGAATCTTCTGTTATATTTACCCAGGCATCCAGGTGCGAGGATAATTGTCCCCCCTACTGCTTCTAGAGTAGGACAGTTAGGCAGCACTTCAGGAGTGCTGGAAGGGTCTGTCCAGAAAGGTATCATGGAAACCCGGATTTTATGGGCCTCATCTGCCTCTAGGGTGACATCTTCCATTGGAACTTCCTCCTCTGCCTCTGGAGGAGTTGCCCCTGTGTGAATCTTGGAAAGGTCTTTGAGATTTCCAGAACCACATTTTCTTATGACCTCCTTGATTCCTGGAAAAGGTTCATTGAGGAGTAAAAAACTTGATTTCCACAACAAACAGAGTTTTTTCTTCCTGTTTGCTGTAGGTATGCATTTCTTTTACTGATGGACAAAATAATGATGTACCATCGAAGCGGGCACTTATGAAGGACATCTTAAAGGGCTCCACAAAGTTGCATAGTCACATCCAGGCATGTCTCCTTATGGCAATGCCTGAACTGGTAGCTCATGAGGTGCCTTCAGCTGTGTGAGATCAACCTCATGGAAGTGTTGAAAACTGATAATAGCGTGGCCAACTGAGAGGATGTTTTCTGAAATCCCCTGCAGACTTGGACTCAGAGAGTATTTGCTAGCTCCTTGGTCAAATCTCTCTGTAGCCTCATAAAATTTACCAGGTAATTAAGAGACCTCAAGGTCAAGGTTGATGAGGCAAAGGCTCACTTTTCAAATCTTTCCAGTGCCCTAGACTCCTTGCTTGGCCAATGGACAGAAGACTCTGTTCTGCTAGCTCTTTCTTAGAGGCTGCCACCATCACCAAAGCATCTACTGGGACTCCTTTGCTCCAGTGGAGTCTATCCTTGAGGGGGGCTAAAAATTTATCACGTCTCTTTGGGATGAGCTCAATGGTATCTTGCTCCCTCCATGCCTAGCAGGAAACTAAATTAATAATCTCAGTTGCCATGGTTGGGTAACCCAGGAGGTAGATGGGCCAGAACCAAAAGCTTCCAAAAGCACCGATTACTCTGAAGAGGGATTTTCAGAAGACCAAAGGAGATATCATCTGGTGGTGATCTGGGGGACCCTTTTCCCTCAATGAAACTGGTATCTTCCATGAGAGACCCCAAAGGGGATCTATGTGCTTCTTCTTGCATGTTCCCTTCTAATGGATTTCCTCTGGGGGATGTTCAGGATAGGTATGTGAAGAGAGGGGAGTTCCTCTAAAGGCACTGCTTGGAAACTAGTTGGAACTGGCTGTCCCTGTGAAGTAGGCTTGATCAACTCAGAGCTTGGAACCAATGAGGGGATGTGAAATGGATCTGAAGGCAGTTCCCTAGAGACAGAAAAAGCACTTTCCATGATCTCGAGGGCAGATGGAGCCAAAGAGGCTGCAACCAACTGCTCCAGAGCCAAAGCTTCCAGTACAGGCAGATCATGACTCCTCTTGGTTTATGCCTCAAGACTGGAACTGGAATACAACTGTCCAGGGCCAAAGCTCCAAGTGGCAGGGATGGACGTAATAACATCGGAGTCAAACCTGGACCCATGGGCCTGATGCAGACACTTCAGCACTGGGACCTGTTCTGATCTAAAGGTATCAAAGCAGAACTAGTCAGGGATGCCATCTGAGTCAAACAAAATATCTTCTTCAGATCCAATTCTGGCTCTGAAGCAATGAGATGGAGTGGAGAAGGAGAGAGGATAGTATGAGATGTAGTTGGTAGGCTCATGGATCCGATAGAGAACGGAGCCGGTATAACCCCCATCTGGATATGAACTCAGAAATTTTCACATAATCATATCCACATCCACTCCTGATAAACTTCTGGAGAACCTAGAGGATGTAGTGGATTGTGATCTTTAATGATTCTTTGGAGTTTGTAAAAATGAAGAACGCAGAGTAGGAAAAACTGGTTTTAGCAAATACTCTGGTGTGTGAACTCTATGAGAGGTGCCAGGGTTTGGATCCAAGGGTCTGGGATCCGAGGTAGGCACCACAGCGCTAGCCAATATAATTACTGGATCTGAAGGTTATGGATACGAAGACTGGATCTTTGGATCCGCTGATGTCTGATCTGAGGTTTTATGAGTCTTAACTGGTGGCTCTGACTAAGTCTTAAGGGATTTCGGTGGGCAGTATTTTCTGTGTGCCAATGGAGCAGACTCAGAATACTTGGCAGGGGTTTGAGCCCCAGAAGATGAACTTGTAGCAGCAGGAAGTAGACCTTTCAAGATCAATTTGTTGCGTTGGTCAGCTAGAGCCCTTGGATTAAAGGTGGAACAGGTACTGCAGTTAGTATCCAATAAATGCACTCCTTGTGGGCATCTGAGTTTGTAATTTTATGCCCACGAGAAGTGCATTTCTTAAACCCTCTTGATTTTTCAGACATGACAGGAAAGTAGGCAGAGTAATAGCCACCAAAGCAGTACAGTAAAAAAATGACGAAAAATAAGCTTTTTTTTTTTTTTTTGCTTTTTTTAGAAAGGAAAAGGGGGAAAAAGAAGAATTACCAACTATGGTAATTTAGAAACAATACCCTTTTTAAAGGATAATAATGAAAACCAATACCAGCTATGGCATGAAAAAAACTACTATAGAAACAGTATAAAGCCTAACACTGGAAAGTCAAATAACAATAATTTAGAAGAGACTTTTAGAAAAAAATATGCAAAGAACTCACAAGAATTCACTAATTTCTCACTTGAGAGAGGAACATGCATCTGAGCATGATAGCAGCAAATGTGATCTGAAGTATTGGGGATGGACTGAAACATTATGGGTAGATGGAGGAGCTTGAGAGTTGGATCCAAAGTCTAAGGTATCCGGCCAAGTTGGAACCGAAGATCAGAACTGAACTCGTGCTGAGGAAGAATGAAAAGAACAACATCAGATCAAATGTTTAGCAGCAGTAGGATTAACAAATCTATAGCTGCACTGTCAGGTTTTGGAAGAGTGTATAAAAACTTAAAAGATTAAAAACCTTTATACATTCTATCTTCCTTTTTTAAGGGCAGAAGGTTATCAGGAAAACTGCAGGCAGTGACACACACATCCTCCAGAGCTGACAGAACTAGGTGAATAGGTGAAGGTTCTGGAAATTATTTCTGTAACAGCTCACAGTATTTTTAAGGGACTGAGATACCTTAGTGTTCTCCCACTGAAAATACTGACACATTCTGGAAATAGTCTCAAAGAAAGAGAACTCCCAACATGGAGAATCAGAAATTGAACCTTCCTCTGAGTCCGAATCACAAAAACTGAGAAGAAGCCCCTCTATTTGCCCCTTCATCTTCCTGACCAGATTTAGAGTCTTGAACCTTTTCACAAAAAGAAGCATCCCTTTTTCTTTTACCAGAAACCACCTTAGAAGAAGAATCAATAGTCTGAATTAAACAATGAGCCACACTCAGTAAATTACTACTGGCTAAGAAAATTTGAGGAGGAGTAGACACATATTTAATTTTCCTGTTTCTTTTTGACAGGAAAAAGTGGGCCAACAATTTTATTAATGGCAGCAGCAGCTTCCCCAGGGATGGATACAACGTTTTGGCTAAACAGGGAAGCCTTCTATGTTTCCTTTCCCAGTACGGACAAGAGTGGCTCCCCCTTGCCTACTGAGAAGAGCCCAACAGTTGCAGAGGATGTGGCTAACCCCAGGTTCACAGTGGCTGTAGGATACCCTGGGATCCAGGGTAAAAGATGAGTGGTCTGAGGAACAAGCTATGACCACAGCAGAGTCACCACCTGCGGCTGTTGCACACTGTCTAGTCTGCTGTGGTGGCAAAGGCTGTTTGCTTAACTTTTTTCTTTTCAGGAAGAATGATCGACTGTGAGTCTGGTAGTTTGTTTCATGATCAAGCCAAAAATGCTCACTCTTTTCCAGGGAAAACAAGCAGCAAAAAACAGTAAAACATTAAAGTCTTTAGGAGTAACTTTTTCTTAAAAAAAAAAAAAAAAAAAAAAACAAGTAAAAAGGCACTTAAAAACACTTTTCCAGTCCCAAAAAGTAAAATAAACAGTTTCTCCACAGAAAAATGGTTTTCAATAACTTTAAGCAAGTTTTAAATTGAGAGGAAAATATTACAATTAAGTATCATGACAGTTAATTAAAACATACACTCCTAGCTTACAAATAACTTTCCTAAACAGGAAAGTACAATAAAGAACACTTGCTATAAAGTGGGAGTTTTTTCCCCCAAATAGAATGCATCTGGCCAGGAAAGGAACAGCACAAGCTGACCATTGATCATCGAAAGCCTGCATGGGCACTTACTCTTCTGCACCCACACCTGTCATTTTAGTCAGCTCAGCTTGAGATGACTGACAGTATGGGCATGTGAAAGGTGCCTTGAAGCTTTAGAAGCTGGCTGTCTGTTACACCTTTGGCAGGATATAACCAATAATGATAGTGCAGCAGAGATCAATATGATGAACATTAACAATACAACTATAATTCAAACTGAGCATGTTATAATGCAGCATACTGTCAGTTTATAAATGATATATTTTCCTACGGTGGGGTAAGAATAGCATATTTAAGAAGTTATAGTAATGAGACTATTGACCAGTTTTGGTTGAGTCATTTTTTTGTTTTTTTAGATTTGCCTACTCACGTTTGGGATATAGACATTTACAAGCCTTTTGATCCTAGTATTATTAGTATTAGTAATACTGGAACTAGATTATGCAGAAAAATGTGCCACAATAGTGTGTCTTTGCATTGTACCAGTGGTCACACTAAGAGTGTTAAACCTACTATTATAAAAAGCAGGCAGAATTGTGAGCATCTGCAGTGATACAAATACATGTAATATGTCCTTAAAAGAGTAACAAGAACTGTTTGCACTGGAAGATTACATGGAAGATTTAGTTGTACAAGCCACAGAAGAGGGATATCAAACAGTCAAACACCAGTTTTGTTTAGTGGTGATATGGTGCATAGAAAAGGGAATATGCCAAATAGTGTCTCCACAAGAAAGAATAAATTCAATAATAATGCATGAGAAATAAGGTAATTTAAAAGGAGAATAGGAAGGTGTTTGCTTGTTAACAGTTAACATTTTAAAACAGTAATTATAAGAGTAAGAATTGCAGAATTTATTAGAAAAGGTCCATGATAAAATTCATATATGTAGACCACACAGGACTACTAAAAAATAAAGGTATTCATTTGGGAGTCTTTTGTCAACCATATAGGATTGTTGCCCACTGTTCATATTATGTTGACTCTTTTATACGGATAACTGATGCTTGCTTTACTGGTAATGTGGCTAACATTGCATCATGACTTAGAGGGTTGTCATTTTATACTAGTATGACAGGATGGAAGTTGCATTAACATATTTCTGATCAGTAGTATTCCATACAAAAGAAAGAGTTACATAATGTTCTCTACAGGCACTCCTTTTAATATAGGATTTTTTTTTCTTCTAGATAAAGTAATACCATATGATAGGGGTGGCACTGAAGTGGATTAATCAAGGAAATGTATTTTACTGTCAGGTATTATCAGAAGCCAAAAGGTCTCCTGGTCTTAACAAGGTCATTACAATTAAGCCTGAATTGAAGGCTGAAACGAATGTGAGGCATAGACTATGGCGGGGTACTTCTTTATTCTGTTTTTACTATTTTTAATGTTTCACAAATAGTTTAATTTATCACATTGTTTTTCTTTTCATACTATTCTATTATTTTAATGCTTGTCTGATAAATTCCTGATTTAATGTAGCAAACAAGAGTGCTAACCATTTGTAATAAAGCATTGGTCTGTTCTTGAGATTTCTCTGTTTTCTAATTCTGCACTTCCATGGCTTATACGATGTGTACTAAGTAGGTTTTTATTGGTTTTGTATATCTATATATCTATATCTAGCTATCTAGCTATACTGATCTGCTGCAGTAAGTCTAAACTTCAGTAGATCAAAAGTAAACATTAACTGCAAAAAGTCGAAGAAGAAAAAAACAACGAAATCCTAACATGCATGCTGATAGGCATAAAATATAGTTGTTTAAGCAAACTAACTGAAACAGTAAATGTCTGAGTGATCACTGCTGCAGCAGCTAAAGCTATGTGAGTTATATCCAGCACAGGATATAGCCGCCGGCCAGCTTTGAAAGCTTCAGAGCACATTTCACATGACTAAACAGTCAATCAGCTAAAGCTGAGCTGACTCAAAAGACAGGTTTGGGGACTTAGGCTACTACAGCTGTGACCAGTATGAATAACAACATTGGAATATGCAAAACAAAACTTCCATTGCCCAACCGCACTCCCCTCTAAGTATATATACCAAAAGTCTCCAGGGACAATAAAACAGACATCAACCTAAACCATACTCAACCAAAAGAAGTACACCGATATATATATATATATATATATATATATATATATATATATATATATACACACACACAGATTTTATATATATATATATATATATATATATATATATATATATATATATATTTTTTTTATTATTTTATTTAACATTTGTTGACCGGGCTAGTCTAGCTGGATATATGTCCATTTTCAGTAGAGGCCCAAGGAGAAAAGCTCCAAAAGAACAGACAAAATTTAAAAACAAATTACAGGTACAAGGCATTTAACTTCAGTAACAGATACATTAGAGTTTAGATAAGATAAAAATACAGATAAAATACCACATCCCTTAATTTCAGGTTTGAATTTTTTTTTTTTATTCTAGAATAGGGTCTTAGTAAGGAGTTGGGAAAGAGACGAGTAATAGAAGAGAATACAAAGAGGAAAAGGAGAGAGAAGTAAAGTGAAGTGAGCTTCAAGTAGAGCAGAAAGCAGACAGAGTATCTATTAAGTCTAGCTAGGTAAACTAAGTCCAACTTTCATGTAAAGTGACCTTTAGAATATGAAGAATATAAGGTGGAATAGCTAAGGAAAAGTAACATGGTGATGTAACAGGAGGAGAGAGTTTTAGTCAGCGTTGCTGCAGGGACAGAGCCAGCGGCTAGTAAGATGAAGTTTAAGTTTCTTTTTGAAAAATGAAGTAGAGGAGATATTAGTGAGGTCTCCAGGAAGTAGGTTCCAGCTTTTCCCCACTGTATAGGAGAAAAGGGAGTCACCTGCTTTACTGTTGGATTTATGTGTAGATACTAATAGTTTGTTAGATGAGTGAAGGTTAGAAAGATTTTTATATGGACTGATGAGATTTGTAAGAACTGGTGTTTTATCTGGGTAATAAAGGATTTTTTGGGTGATAATTAGTTGCTGAAATAAAAACTGATTGTGCAGTTTAAGCCAGCCGAGTTGTTTTAAATTTAGGCAGTGGTGTGTTCTAAATGGGGTGCTGGAAGCAAATCTGGCTATACTGTTATAGGAGATAGTCAATTTGTTCAGGTTAGTTTTAGATAGATTAGTATATATAGGTGAGGCATAGAAGAGAGTAGAGATAAGGTGGGTGTGGGCAATGGTAGTTCTAACTCTAGGAGTGAGGAAGGGCTTGATTTTGTAGAGGGAGCCAAGTTTTTTGTTTATCGATTTTATTGTGGTATTAATAGGAGTGTCATAGTTAAGGCTATGGTCAATAGTAACCCCTAAAAGTCTGGTTGCTGTGTCAGGAGATATGACTGTGCCGTTTTTGGATATGATAGAGAAATGAAGTGGAGTAGATTTTTGTGTTGGAGTAAATAGCAGTAGTTTAGTCTTTTTAGGGTTAAGGAGGAGACATTGCTGTAAAAAAGTCTTCTACAAGCTCAAAGACATTTTAAGTGAGGCTCTGAAGTTCAGCTGGGCTTGTGGCTGAGGAGACTAAGGTGGAATCATCAGCATATTGTATGGTTACAGCTTGGGGGATACTAGAAGCTAGATCATTGATAAAGATTGAGAATAAATGAGGGCCTAATATAGATCCTTGGGGTACACCAAGGGAGACAGGAAGAGGGGAGGATAGAGTGTTTTCCCAGAGCACTGCCTGTTTCGGATTATTTAAGTAAGACTTGAATCACTGCAGTGCTTGAGTGTCAAGTGAGAGTGATTTCAGAAGATTCAAGAGAATATGATGATTAACCATGTCGAATGCTTTTCAAAGATCAATAAAGACAGCAGATGAGAGGATGTTATTGTTATGGTTTTTGTTGATGTGATCAGTAAATGAAAGAAGGGCAGTACTAGTGCTATGGAAGGGACAAAAGCCATGCTGTGAGTGAGCTAGTAGTCCATTTAGAAGGAGGTGGTCAAGTAGTTGTCAGTGGATGCATTTTTCCATGATTTTAGCTAAGGGAGAAAGTAGGGCAATTGGACGAAAGGTTGAAAGTTCTGTTGAGTTTCCACCCTTATGAAGGGGGATAATATGTGAGATTTTCCGGATGGATGGGATAGTACCTTCTTTTATGGTTCTGTTAATTAGGACTGAGATAGGGTAAGCAATTACTTCGGCTGCAATTTGAAGATACTGAGCAGGTAGTAGGTCTGCAGAGGGGGTAGAGGGTTTGAGTTTTTGTAGGAAGATACTGATGAGGGATGTAGGGACAGGTTGGAATTGGAAAGTGGGTGGAGAGGTAAAGGAGGAGGGGGTGAAAAAGTAGATACAGGAGGTAGTGAGTTAGCAAGAGACTGGATAGCTTCAGTAAAAAAGTTGTTGAAAGAGTCTTTGGTGATACCGGAAGGGGTGGGTGATTTGAAGATGCCTGGATGAAGGAGTGTATTGATCCCTGACCAGAATTTCTTAGGGCTTTGGTGGTTGTTTTGCTGGAGTTGAAAGAAGAAATTTGTTTTTGTCTAATAGTACATTGTAGAGTTTCTAAGCTGTTTAAATTTTATGTGATCAGATGGGTCTTTAGAAGCACACCATCTTGACCATAATTTGTTTCTCAGCAACATTGTGTGCTTAGTTTCTTTTGTAAGCCAAGGTGCAATTTTGGTCCTTTTCCTAAGGGTACGGGAAGGGGCATGGAGGCTGAGGATTTCAAGGAACTTAGAATTGAAATAGGCCACTGCTTTGTCAAGTTGAAGGTGTTTTAAGAGTGACCAGTTACAAAGGCTTAGTTCATTTTGGAATTGTTCAGGGTTAAAGTGTTTATTGGAGCGAGTGGTTCTGAAGGTTGTAGGTCTATGTGTATTGGTCTTATGTCAAAGTAAATAAGTTAAAGAGTGATCACTCATATCTTCAGGGAGGATGCCTACCATGTAGTTAGGGGAGAGAGTATTTATAAGGATCCAATCAAGGATGGATTCTACATAAACACACACACATATATACATATAAATATATATATATATATATATATATATATATATATATATATATATATATATATATATATATCTATAGAGGGTCTATATTAGAACATCGAGGTTTAAAACCTTCGAATGTTCTAATATCGAACCCTACGGAGTGAAAGCTTAAAATATCGAAGCAACAGAAACCCAAATTCTTTCCTAGGGAAAGATCTTGTTTGTCCGTTTCTGTTGCTTCGGTATTTTCAGCGCTGTGGTGGAAAGTTATAGGTCAGGTTCAGGTAAGTGTGCAATTTTGTGGATGTGAGGGTTAGGGCGGGTTAGGTGAGTTAAGGTTAGGGCGCAAGTTAGGTATGTGTATGATTGTGTGGACATGAGGGTTAAGGTGGGTTAGGTGAGTTAGGGTTAAGGAGCGGGTGAGGTGACTGTGTGACAGTGACGGATCTTAGTGTTAGGGTTTTGGTTAAGGTAAATGGATAGTTAGTGGTGTGTGTATAGTTTAGTGTAGGGTTAGTTGTAAGATTTTAGGTGTATGCGTATGGATTGCTGTTTGTTTGGCGTGCTTGTGTTGTGTGTATGTGTTTTGGAACAGCAATTTTTTTCCCTAGGAAAAAAAATCGCTGTTCTTACAGTTCGAGATGAAAGCTTTCACTTACATAGGGTCGATTAATCACCATTCACATCTTTAAGCGGTCGGTGATCTAATATAGACCTCTATATCTATATATATATATATATATATATATATATATATATATATATATATATATATATACACACACACATACACATATATGCATACATACATACATCATGTAACTAGGTTATCTGGTGCCCTGTGTGGTTCCCCAGTCTGTTGCAATATCACTGTAAGCTGAGAAGCTAAAGTATTTACAGTTAACATACCGCACACAAAGAGCTTCAGCATTTCAGTTGTGACCACAAATCCAGTATTGGCATTCCTTTCTACACTACCACACAATCAGCATGTACAAATCATGCCCCTAAAGATTTGCCCCTGCATCTGTTTATTTTGTTTTACATATATCTCTATATACCTATATCTATATCTTATATACACAAATTACATATATATTTTTATTTAATTGTTTTTTGCTTCATTGGAAGACTTGTTTATATATATATATATATATATATATATATATATATATATATATATATATATATATATATATATATATATATATATATATATATATATATATATAAATATGTAGGTCTATATTATATCATCGAACTCTTAAAAAAGTGAACGCTGATTGATCGACCTAATTTAAGCGAAAGCTTACAATCTCGAACTGTCAGATCAGTGATTTTTTTCCCATACACACAACACAAGCACACCAAACAAACAGAAATCCACACACATACACCTAAAATCTGATACCTAACCCTACACTAAACTATGCACACACCACTAACTACCCACTTACCTTAACCCAAACCCTAACCCTAAGGTCCGTCACTATCACACACTCACCTCACCTGCTCCCTAACCCACTTAAATCCACCCTAACCCTCATGTCCACTCAATCGCACACACACCTAACCCGAGCCCTAACCCTAACTCACCTAAATAACCCTAACACTCACATCCACACAATCGCACACTTACCTGAATCTGACCTGTAACTTTCCACCATAACACTGAAAATACCAAAGCAACAGAAACGGACAACCGAATTCTTTCCCTAGGAAAAAATTCGAGTTTCTGTTGCTTCGATATTTTTCAGTTTCGCGAAAATAAGTTCGATCAATCAGTGTTCGCTTTTTTAAGCATTCAAGGATATAATATAGACCCTATATATATACATATATATATATATATATATATATATATATATATATATATAAAACGTGTCTGTGTGTGTGTGTACATATATATATATATATATATATATATATATATATATATATATATGGGTCTGCTTCTAAAACCCAAAAGCTCACTTACCCGACTTTCAAAAGACTGAAATGAAAAAAACGAAACTCCAGAAGGCTGACCGCTCGGAACACCAATATTTCACTACAGGTAAGTAACCGCTTGGCCAACCCGACAAACTAAAACTGAAGCAAAGAAAACTCAGCCATGTGGGGAGCTTTGTTCCCTACACCTCCACCCTAACTATATATACCAACTCCAAGATCGGATTACCATGAAGGTAAGGGGCAAAGGTTGACATGCTGACCAAGCGATTACTTTCCTGTAGTGAAATGCTGGTGTTCCAACTGGTTGGTCTTCTGGAGTTTCATTTTTTTCGTCTCGGTCTTTTGAAATATATATATATGTATAAATGCATACATACACTTGTGTTACACATATGAATATTATGTGTGCATCTGTCTGTCTGCTATGGGAGTGTACATTACATATATTTACAATGTTGGTGGAAGAAGTGGTTATAAGAATGTCCTCTGATTTTATGGTGAATAGGCCAAGTCATAAAGTTCTGGTTGATACAGGTTATCATGTGTATAGAAAATGTTGCAGAGATATTGGGTCTTGTCCTCTATGAACTGATGAGCTAGACATGCATCCATATAAATACAAGAATGGTGAGTATATTTAGAAATTGGTAGTTATATTGTCTTCCACTTCTGTAGTACTTTCTTCAGCTTTACAGACTTTGTTACATTTGTTTTCAGGAACGCTATGGACTGCAAAGTGGATGGTTTCCATGTTCTGCAGATGTATGCAAGCAGTTATATTGCATTCATGTAACTTTTTCAAAAAGTGGTTATATTAAATGTTTTCTTTTATTTTGTACAGTTGTGCCCAGCAAATCATTACATGGATATAATTTCTTCTGACAACTTCCTTTTGATTTATTAGAAGAAATATTCCACATCTCCACAGTTTGTATAGTCAGATTTTGAGAATGCAGTAATCACGAGTATATTTAATAATATTCCTAAAGCAACAGACAAGAGGTGCTGTTTTTATTTTAATCAAACTCTTTGGTGAAAGGTGCAAATGTTTGGCTTGGGATCCCATTATGTTACTGATATGGCATTTCAACTAGTCTGTATTCCTCCCTGTGTTCGCATGCATTTCCTCAGACATTCCAAAGACATGCAGCAGGTTGACTGGTGTGTGTGTGTGTGTGTGTGTGTGTGTGTGTGTGTGTGTGTGTGTGTGTGTGTGTGTGTGTGTGTGTGTGTGTGTGTGTGTGTGTGTGTGTGTGTGTGTGTGTGTGTGTGTGTGTGTGTGTGTGTGTGTGTGTGTGTGTGTGTGTGTGTTATGGATAAACTACCACTGTAGGGCTAGCCACTTTGTGGTGTAAACCTTGGCTCTAGATAATTGTCACTGTTGAAATGACACCCTGACCCCATATGCAAAAAATGGAAAAAGGGGTTGAGGATGGATGGATGGATGGATGGAATTTCAACTGAATGTTAAAATGCTTGTGGTACTTTCATTTGTATTGTTTAGTAAGACTTATGTGGAATTAAAAAAAGAAGTTATGTACACGCCATAACATTCTATCTGTGTTGTCCATTTTCATTCTTCCTCAACAATTGGGTTATTCGGCCATTATTTCCACCTTGTGGTCACAAACTCTCGAGCTCCTCCTCATCCACAATATTCTATCCCCTAACATATCTCAGATCTTGTTTGCTGGCTTATTGTGTAGAAGGAAAACATTATCAACATATTAAGAGAAATTCATATCTGGATCTCAACATAAGGAACAGTGGTTCCCTTATAAGGTCTCATTCTTGTAGAGCTAATACTTCAAAGGTAGGGTTTGGTGAGAGGGGAGTTGCGGAAGAATGAAAATGGACAACACAGATGGAACTTTATGGTGAGTACATAACTTCCTTATCTGAGGTTGTCAATTTCCATTCTTTCCTCAACAACTGGGACAGAATCCCCAGATACCTAAAATTCCAGGAGGACTCTTAAGTAAGGATATTCCTGAGTACAGTTGAAATGAAGACTGCTCCTCCCCTCCAGACCAGATCCAATTTGTAATGAGTAATACAGGTATTAAGATTAGCTCAAGTAGCAGCCACACCTATATCATCCATGGATGCCCTGGAAAGGAACATTGAAGATGCAGCCATGGACCTGGCTGAATGGGCCCTTAATGGTTTTGGTAAAGACAGGTCTAATTTATTGTAGACAAAAGATATACAATATCTAAGCTATTTGGCTATGGTTACCTTCATGACTGCTTTGCCCAGTTTGGAATCAGCAAAGGAAGCAAACTGGTCTATTTTTCTTAAATGTTTTGTTCTGTGTAAGTACAAATGTAATTGTTTGTGAATATCCAATAAGTGTAACATACATTCACCTTTGTAAAATATGAAAAGAAAACTGACAAATTAATAGATTGGTTGATGTTTGATTCTGACACCAGCTTAGGAAAGAAGGAAGGATTGGTTTGTAAAGCCACCCTGTCCTTATGAAATACTAAGTAAGGAGGCTTAGAAGACAGTGCTTGAAGTTCTGAAAGTCTTCTAGCAGAAGTGATGGCTACCAAAAATATAGCTTTCTGAGTCAGAAATTTCAACTCACATTTAGCTTCTGGTTCAAAGGGGTGAATGAATTAATGATTGTAATACCAAATTTAAATCCCATGGCAGAGCTGGATCTTTCTAAGGGGGTCTCAAAAGAAGAGTACCTTTCAAAAAGGCTTTACAAAGTTTAGATGAAGCCAAGGAGGAATTTTCAATTCCAACATGAAAATTAGAGATAGCAGCTAGTTGTACTCTGTTTCCTCCATTGAAAACCATTGCTAAGAATTCAAGGAAATTATGCACTGGTGCTGTAAGGGGGATAATATGCTTCTACTCTGCCCAAAAACAAATCTCTTCCATTTACTTCTGTAAAGATTCATTGTAGAAGCTTTGTGGAAGGACAAAAGTATATGATGAAGAGGAGAGGAGAGCTTATGTTGTCTGGCTATCAATGGAAGTGGAAAAATCATTATTTCAATCTTCTGATTAAGATATTCGGGTGAATCATGCCTGTCAGGTGAGACAGAAGGTCCAGAATTGGATCCACACTCCATTGAGGGTAAATTAGATGAGGCCAAAGGAAGGGGAACCAAATTTGTTGAGGCAATGAGGATGACTCTGCTCTTCAACTGGAATGCTTTCTTTAGAAATTTTGGATTAACGGAATTGGAGGATAGGCATAAAGGAAACCAAGGTGACAATTACGTAGGACAGCATGTCTTGGTACTCCCCCAGAGGCCATATTAGAGCAAAGAACCTGCTGCACTTGTTGTTTAGAGAAGATGCAAAAATGTCACAGCATTGCTGGCCCCACTTGCGAAAAATAATTTCCACCACATTCTTGTTTCTTGTTAAGAGATTACTCATGAGGTAGAGAATGGACCAGCTCAACTTGTCCACTATCACGCTGGATTTCCCCACAATGTGCGTTGCCATCAGAAATTGGTTGGATGAGATCACCCATTGCCAAACTCTTTTCAAGTGTTTCTTGACATAAGGGGTAAGATCTCATTCCTCCTTGTTTGTTGATGTACCAAACCACAGACATATTTTCTGTCTGAATCACAAATGCCCCAGAAGGGAGAGAGTCTTGGAATGCCTGCAATGTAAAGATCACTACTCTCATTTCCCACCAATCCCAAGGCTTGCAGGATGAAATGGGCTGAGACTGAGGCACTGTGAATTATTTTCCTGACCTAGAATCTAATAGTCTGTACCCTTGATGGAGGAAGAGAAGCTTTCACGAATACTGTGTTCAAAGTGGCTCCTATGAACTCCAATGTCTGACACAGTTCTGAGATTTGTTGTAATTTATGGTTATCCCTAGATGGGAGCAAGTGTGGAATAACTGGTCTCGAGCTCTTATCAGTAGATGCTTGGTTGAGGTGATAATAAGTCAGCTGTCCAAGTATGGAAACACTCGGATTCCTTGCAGTCTCAAGAGAGCTGCTTCTACTGCCATGCATTTTGTGGGTCTATTTTATATATTTGAACACTTAAATGTTCGAATCACTAAAGATCAGACTTTAGTGATCAAACATTTAAATGTTCGAATATTTAAAAAAAGAATAAAAAAAAAACTAAAGGGTGTAAGCAGGGGGCAAGCCCCCCTGCACTCTCCACACACCCAGCAAATTAAATATACCAACTCCAAGATTACTTTACAGTGTAGGAAATGGGAAATTTTCCATTTCCGCACTGTAGCACACTGAAGTGCGATCTCAGAGTTGGTATATTTAAGTAGCGGGGGGTGTGGGGGGTGCAGGGGGGCTTGCCCCCCTGCTTACACCCTTTACCTTTTCTTTTGTTTTTTCGTAAATATTTACTTTTAATTTATTCAAACATTTAATTGTTTGATCACTAAAGTTCGGTCTTTAGTGATTCGAACAATTAAGCTTTTGAATATATAAAATAGACCCGCATTTTGTGAACACCGTGGTGGCTGTGGTGAGGCCAAAGGTCAGTGTTCTCAGCTGGTAATGACTGGCTCCCAGACGAAAGTATAAATACCTTCTGTATTGCCTGTTCATTTTTATGTGATATTATGTGGTCTGTAGAGCACAACCAGTCATCCTTGCACAAAAAGGTCAAAATGGACTGAACCATGATCATTCAGAACAAGGTGTGCTGATCTGATTTGTTCAGATTGCTGAGATCCAAAATTTGTGTCCAGTCCCCTGTTTTCTTTAGCACTAAAAAGAATCTTGAGTAAGTTCTGAATCCTATCTAGTCTAGTGGGACCTTATGGATGACTCTTTTTCTAACAGCTTTTGTATTTCTAGAGCTACTGCTTTCCTCTGATTGGGTGGAACATTAGGAATTTTGGAAACTGGTGGGGGTGGCAGGGAAAAGGGAATTATACAACCTCTGTGAATAATCCTCTGCACCCATTTATCTTTTGTAATGTCTAGCCATGCTTTCGGGTGCAGGGATAAATGACTCCTGATTGCCTGCACAGGTAGACAATCATGCCTCCTTTCAGGAGCCCTGGTAGGGTCTGTCGGAGAAAGAAACTCTAGACCTCCGATTCTTCTGGCCTCCTCTGCAACATGGGTGGCATCTTCCATTTGAGTTCTTCCCTCTACCACTGGAGGAACTATGTCCATGGGGATTTTAGAAATGAGCCTAGGACTTCCTGACCCACATTTTTGATGACCTCATTGATTCCTGTAAAAGGTCCTTTAAGGGGTTGAAAAACAAACTCCAACTGTAGAGGGGGTCTTGTGATCTTGCTCAAACCTGGAGTGTGTCCCCTTAACTTTAGGGACAAACAATGAGCTTCCATCAAAAGAAGCAATGACGAAAGAGGACTTAAAGGACTCCACAAAATCACACAAGTGCATCCAGGCATGCCTTCTAATGGAAATGCCCAAACTCACCACCCTTGAGGTACCTTCTACTGCATGGGAGATAAGCCTCATGGATGAGTTAATGATTTGTTGAAGGGTAGCCAAATGTGGGGCCATAGAAGACTGGGCCTCATGTGTACTGGTCCCAGAGAGGGAATATGAAAGTTCCTTAATCAGATCCCTCTGTAATCTTGTGAAGTGTGCCAAGTAATTCAGCAATCTGAGTTCAAAGGTTTTTGAAGGATATACATGCTTCCCAAATCTGTACAACTCCCTAGACTCTCTGTTAGGGGGGATGGACAGCAGAACTCTGCTCTGTGAGGTATTTCTTGGTGGCTGCAGTCACAGCCATAGCATCCAAGGGGACTCCTTTGCTCCAAAATTCTTTTCCTGCAGGTGGTGCCAAAATCCAGCCTGGTCTTTTGCGGACTAGCCCAACTGTGTCTTCCATGCCCACTTAGAGATCAAATCAATGAGCTCATCAATAGGTAGGCCTCCAGGAAAACATATAAACAAGGTCTTTTCAGGCTTGTTGGCTGTTGGTGAAGCACCCTCTAAGAGGAAAAAACGCTGAGAGAAGAAGGGAGCCACTTTTGAGATTTTAAGTATTTTTTCTCTGTTTATTTGCTAAGTTTTTCTGCATAGCTGCCTAGCTTGAGCATTTTCTGGCTTGTTAAACTTGATTTCTGTATTAGTAGCTGTATTTAGAGCACAACGAAAAGCTGTTTGCTGAATTTCCTGTTTGCACTTAATTTTAAATCGTTTTTTTCTTAAAACTTGCATATTTTCTGTCCTTGACCTAGCACTCTTGTGTGGGGTCATTTACTGCACTGTTATAACTTGATATTACTTGTGAACCTCTGCTATCTCTGTAAAAAACAAAAAAAAAATCTTGCTTTTTGCCCCACTTTTCTGAGAGTTAAAAAAGTTCAGTTACAGGCTTGCTGTTCCTGAACTGTTTGAAAGTTTCTGTGAGGCCATTTTTGCTTGGGCTGGAGGAGGGTCTCTCTGTTGATCAGTGGCAGTGACTAACATTGAGCAGCTTCCCTGCCCCCCGTAGAGGTGGTTACTGACTTGAAACTGTAGTTTTATTTTCCCTTTTGGGTCTATTCCTGCTTCTTTCCAGCCCCTGCTATCAAGCATGCTTTAACGTGCTTTAGCGCGATTTAGCGCGGAGTTGCCACTAGAGCAGCATCGGGCAGCGCCGGTTAAACAAGGTTAAACTCTTTCTGGCTCCAGAAAGTCTGTTCTTCAATTTTTCCCTTAGAACTGCTCTGTTAGGAACCTAAACAGTTTACACCTACACTAAAAAGTGCAGCACTTGTTCCAAATAGCTTTTCTTCTCAAAAGCTCAGCACTTGTCTTATAAGCATATCCCTTGTCTTATAAGCATTCTCTTTGCAGGTCAAGCACTCCTATATTATACAAATCTCTCACTAGCAAAACCCTCAGGAGTGCCCACTTCCCTGCTAAGCCCACTACTTTTCTGTCTCATACCAACTCGTAATTCTTTCTAGCATGTCGAAGGGTCAGATGCTGGCGTCCTCTCCTGCCCAGTTGGTGAATCTGGGAATTCTGAGACAATGTTACAATTGCCTCATGTACACGGACAACCCTCTCCTCCTCCCACGTAACACTAACACTTGTGAGAGATGCAGCTATTTAGCCAGACTGGAGGCTGAGCTCTCTCAACTCAGGACTGGCAAGACCAGGCAGGAGGAGAAGGCAACTACACACACCACAATACCAGTCTCACATAACTCAACCACACCACTGAATCAAACACATAAACACACTAAGACATACTCGGAGGCTCTGAGTAAAAATTTACCTAAACAGCAGAGGCCTCCAAAGCAGACACCCAAGCAACTGCAAACTCAATACACCACACAAACAACACATAAACAACAAAATCAGTGTGCAAAGCAGTCACTGCCCTTAAGGCCAAATACAACACCAAACATACTTGCCATAGGTGACTCCATAGTCAGACACACTGACGTCCTGCTCACCAGACTGAGTAAGGAGAAGGTCACAGTAAGCTGCCTGTCGGGCGCTAGAATCCACCACATAACACAAGCACTCAGGTCTCTCAACAGCAGGTACAAGTACGACTCAGTCATTGTCCACGCTGGTGTCAACGACCTGAGACGTACCTCCTTGGACTACATGAAAAGAGACATTGAGGAGCTCTCTGATAATGTAGCCCAGGCAGGTATGACCCTGACCTTGAGCAGTATCCTACCTTCACCTAGAATGATGCCACAATACAGTGATAAGATGATCAGCTTTAATAATTGGCTTAAATTCTGGTGTCATTCAAAGGGGATCCAATGTTTGTCTGCCTGGGATGACATGCTGGACAAGCCACGCTGCTTCGCAAGGGACGGCTTGCACCTGTCACCCCTAGGCTTCCGGATATTGGCAAAGGCTCTTGCCACCCCATAGTGCCTTTTTAGGCAAGGCTCAAATTCTAAACCTACCACCCTAGAACACAAAAAGTAAAAAACTAAGGGTAATGCTGCTCAATGCCAGAAGTCTCAATCTCAAGATGCACGCACTCGAGGCCCTTCTCAGTATGGAGAACATCGATGTCTGTGCTGTGACAGAAACCTGGTTCACGGCTCCTGAGAGCACCCCAGCACTAGCAGGTTTCACCTCATATCATGCCCGCCCCAAAATCCGGACAACACCAAGAAAGGAGGGGTGTCCATATTCATAAAGGACACCCACACCTCAAGGTTGGTGGCAACGCACGATGCATCGGAGACCATCCAGGTGCAATTAACCATAGGCAAGACTGCTCTGCAATTTGTAGCATGTTACAGGCCACCCTCTCAAACTCAGGAACCTCACATGGCCTTCTTGAAAACAATGGAGGGGATAAATGTATCTCCAAACACCATCATACTAGGTGACTTCAACTACCCTAATATAGACTGGGAACACTACTCAAGCCCAAACACTCTAGCCCAAAGGTTCCTGGAGTTCATAAACTCAAATGCCATGGAACAACTAGTCACCATCCCCACAAGAGGAGAAAACATACTTGATCTCATCATCACGAACATGGGATCGCAATGTTCAACACCGGAAGTATATCCCTCACTGGTGAGATCAGATCATAAACTAATCTCGCTGGAGGTCCTCATCCCGCCCCCACCTGAAATAAAAAAGACCACAGTGAAAAACTTCTCAAAAGCCGACTTCACACTTCTAAAAACTAGTGTGGTCTCCTTTAAGGCCCCTGAGCCAGTGGTAAACATTACTCAAACCGCTGAATCACTTACAAATGCCTTCTACCAGCACCTACAGGACTGCATGGATCAGGCAATGCCAAACAAAACTAAGACTCTTTGTACCAAAGGCAAGCGTCCAGTCTGGAGGACCCCAGCCATAAACAAGCTCTACAACAAAAGGAGGAAGCTACTACAAGATAGAGCAAAATCCTTGAAAGGTAAGACACCTTTGATCATTATAAGTAAAAAACTAAGAGCTCTCATAAAATCATCCAAGGCAAATTTTGAGAGAAAAATCGCCAAGGACTCAAAGGACAATCATAAGGCCTTCTTTAGCTATGTTAGAAACCTAGGAGGAAACTCCCAGATATGCTCAGAATTAGTTCAAAATGATGTGAAGATTACTGAACCTACACACATTGCCAACATACTGGCTGACAGGTTCAGTGCAAACTTCTCCCCCCCCCAAAAGGAGAGATATCTATACCAGAGGATTGTCGCCCCCCAAACATCTCCAACGCCCAGGTGAGAACTGCTCTCTCCAAAGCAAAAAACACAGCATCCATGGGACCAGATGATGTCCCCGGCTGTGTGCTCCACGAACTCAATGAGGAATTAAACCCGCAGTTAGGACAGCTGTTTAATCTTAGCCTCACCTCAGGATACGTACCCAAGGAGTGGCGACGGCGACTGTGGTCCCACTTCACAAGGCGGTGCCTCCACCGACACTGGAAATTACCGTCCCATTAGCTTGACAAGCCTTATCTGCAAAGCCATGGAGAGGATCATAATGGAACTCATTATTAAAGACATAGGCAACTTGCAGACTTTCGATCCAAGCCAGTTTGGCTTTGTCAAAGGCAGATCATGCCTTTTAAACTTGGTTGACTTTTTCGAGACAGTCACCAAGGCCATTGATGAGGGAAAGGCAGTCCATACAGCCTACCTTGACCTGGCAAAGGCCTTGACACAATACCCCACTCAGGTATCATCGAAAAACTCATCAGCTTGAATGTAAACCCATACATCACAAGATGGGTTGCAAACGGGCTAAGTGACAGAACCCACAGGGTCAGAGTTGCTGGAGCCATGTCAGACTCAAAGCCTGTCACAAGTGGTGTCCCACAGGGCTCAGTCCTGGGTCCACTCTTGTTCGGCATCTACTTTTCTGAAGTACAAGCAAACACAGGAGGGTTATGGCTGACAAAGTTTGCAGATGACTGCAAACTGGGCCATAGTCGAAAACACATCTGACACAGATATCCTTCAGAAGGGCCTCACAGAAACGGATAACTGGTGCCAGAGCCATGGCCTAAAGTTAAATGCCAAGAAATGCATAGTCATACCCTTCGGGAAAAACAAGGTTACCCCTAGCTACCATATAGGTGGCAATCCACTGAGCACAGAAGAAGTCATCAGGGATCTGGGGACCCAGGTTGACAGTAGCCTTCGTTTGACACTCATGTTGCTAAAGTAGTTAGGAAAACCTTCTACATTGCCCACCTGATCATGAAGGGATTCACATCTAGATCAAGGGAGGTCATCGTCCCCCTGTACTCATCACTCATTAGACCTATGATTGAGTACAATGCCCCATTCGGAATGTATCTGACCCGACACCTGCAGCAGCTGGAAAGGCCCCAAAAGTTCCTCACCAAAAGGATAAAGGGTCTCAAAAATATGTCTTATGCTGCCCGACTGAAAGAACTCCAGCTCTATTCAGTCTCATACCGCTTGCTCAGAGGTGACCTGTGCCTGACATATAAGGCCATGTCAAACCCTGATTTGATGAATATGCTTCACCTCAAAAAATCTAGATCCCTCAGAACCACAAGGGCGGGAGACCTTGACACGGTTATTAATAGAACATGCTGGAGGGACAGATTCATCACCCAGAGACTCCCTATGCTGTGGAACAAAATCCCGGTACATGTGAGGCAGAGCACCTCGCTGGCCTTGTTCAAGAGGAATCTTGACCAATGGATGGGGGATCGCAGATATACCCCAGGGATTACTTCAGTGTCACTGCTTGACAGAGGCACAGCAAAATAATAGGCATAGTTTTATTCAAACTAAAGGGGTGGCGAAAGCCAAATAACTATGGGCTAGGCTTATAAATGCCCTTAGGCAGATAGCCTAGTATGAACCTATGAACCTATTCCTCTTTAGAAGGGTGATCAGTGGAGCAACCACCCGTCTGCTTAAGGATTTCTAGGATGTCTCCAAATGAAACATCTTTAGGTAGAGATCTTTGGGACCCTTCCCAGTCACTGAAATCTGTATCTTCAGTGACAGACTCCTGAGGAGAGTCCAAGTGCCTCCTTTTGCACTTCCTTTTCCTAGTTTAACTACAGACTTCTTTGGTGGGGTGTTTTAGAGAAGTACAGTAAGAAATAGTAATACCCTGCTAAGTAGCCAGGAGACTTTGGGCTGAATGTTCCTATGTAGTGGAATGATGGGGCTCAAGACCCAGAGACATACAAGATACACACCAGACTACAAAGCCAGCAAAAAATATGCCACCAATCTTGTATTAAATAGTTTATTCACATTGAATAACACTCTGGCGCCTAGGCACAGCCTTCCTGGAGTTACAAAATATGCCACACCATACATCTATATATATATATACACACACACACACATATATTCACTTAAATACAATTAACCAAACAATCAACTAATTAATCAATGATCAATTAAAATAATCATATATACATTTTAAAGAAACACTCTCTAGTTACATTCACTATTTAGACCTGCTGGAGATGAAATGATGAAAATGTTATTTTAGATGCCCTTCATAAAATAATAGATACCAGCTTACTTCATAATAAGCCTTCAGTAAATAAGATAAATAAAAATAGAAAATGTAATACTGTGCAGGAGTGTAGAAAAGTTTATTTTGTTACTGTATATAATATCCTAATCATGAGAAAATCATTGATGTCATTAGATATTATTGGCTCTACTTAATTAATACGGAAGGGGTAAAAAATCATTTTAGAACTGTAAATATCTCTTTCAAGAGAAGTAGATATATCAAAGACATGGTGGTACACAATGGATTTGTTTCACCTGGTGAGAAATTAAATCTGCAGGTTTTGGAATGTGGCACCCTCCCTTAAAATGTAATACATTATCTCCAGCAGGTCTAAATAGTGAATTTAACTGGAGAGTGTTTCTTTAAAATGTCTATATGATTATTTTAATTGATGGTTGAGTAATTAAATGATTGTTTGATTAATTGTATTTAAGTGAATATATGTGTGTGTGTGTGTGTGTGTGTGTGTGTGTGTGTGTGTGTGTGTGTGTGTGTGTGTGTATACATATATATATATATATATATACATATATATATATATATATATATATATATATATATACATATAGATGTATGGTGTGGTATATTTTGTAACTCCAGGAAGGGGTTGCGAGGCACCAGACTGTTATTCAGTGTGAATAAACTATTTAATACAAGACTGGTGGCATCTTTTTCACTGGCTTTGTAATCTAGTGTGTTTTAACACTTGTTTGGTGTTTTTTTACATGCAAGATACAGCTGGTAGTTCCAAAGTGGGAGGAACCGTCTGTCCTGCAGGAGCAGAGAACACTTTCTCTCCACCATCTTGAAGGCAGAACACTCCAGGGAAAGGAATGGAGCCAAGAAGCAAAGCTTCTCACCCATCAGCTCCCCCTGCCCTGAAGGCAATCCACCACAGGCAGGTGCCGGAGCCAAGCTATCCAATACAGTAGATCTGAGGGACAGAGATGACTCCAACAGTTTCTGAGTTGACTCTAATGCCTTGTATCCAACAGGGACACTATGGCTCCGAGAGTCGTCCAGCTCTGAAGCACTCAGAGCTGATGCTCTCAGTGAAATCCTCAGATCGAAACCGGAAGGATCCAGGAGAATTGAATCCAATGGCTCCAAAATGACAAGACAGATCAGAGAAGGAGCCAAGATTGAATGTGTATTGCTAGCAAGAGCTTCCTGACTTGAAGGGATAGTAGCTGGAAGAACTCCCATATGAATCTGCTCAAATAGAAACCTCCTCATCATTCTTTCCACACCAGCTTCAGTCAGACTTCTGGAAGAACAAGATGATGCCACTGAGGGAGACCCGGAGCATTGGCAGGATTCCAAAAAGTGAGAAGGTACCCGAGAGGCTACTGAATCTATGGATGGAGAGCAACGAGTCCTTGGTAATGACTTTGGTTCCAAAAGGATAGGATCGAGGGAGTAAATTTCATTCCAACATTGGCTTCATGGAAGGAGCAGACATTGGATCTGATTTCTTAGGACTTTTCTTCAGAGGTTTCATCATTTGATCTAATGATGGGATTGAGGACCCAAATGATCCTGACTGTTTGCCAGAAAGCTCTTTCTGTTTAGTTTTGGGGGTTGAGGACCAAATAGAGCTTGTGAGAAAGAGGAAGGTAGGAAACCTTTTAAAATCAAAATTTTTTCCTGTCCACTACGGCCCTAGGATTAAACAACTCTTGCAATCTGTTTGTAGGTGATCTGAGCCAAGGCAATACATGCAAGAGGAGTGAGAGTCAGAAAGTGGTAACCCTGCTGACTTATCAGACAACTAGCAGAAAAATACTAGGTACTTTGTTTTTTTGTAAGCAAAGAAAGAGAGAAAGACACCAATGGTATCAAGAATACACTCTACATGTATAAAAAGGGGTAAATGAAAAGTTTACCAACTATGGTAACAAGGAGTACACAAAAGAGCAGGAAAGGGAGGTAAAGCAGATAGTACAACAACAAAAGATGAATATAATAGTTATATTATTAAAGATATAAAGAGTGTAAATATGATAACTTTTGTCTTATCTCCAAAATAACAACACTACATTTGAGAGCTCACAGCGATCACGTTCGAAAGCTAAAGCAGCATATGGGGTCTCAGGTATGTTAGGGGGTACAGCATTATGGGTAAGGGAGGAGCTTGAGAGTTTGTTAGTAGCCATGAGCTGAAAATAATGGCTGAGTCAACCCAATTGTTGAGGAGTGAATGAAAACTAACATAATCAAATCTAACCTTTCCTTATTACGCTAAGGGATTGTTGAAGTATTTTGGGGAGTTGTGAATATATTAGTAAGAAAATAGTGCTGTCCAGAACCAGTAAGGGTGAGTAAGTCTCAATCTCAGCGTGCCTGGTATTGAGAAATAAATGAAAACAGGTTAACTCACCTGTGGAGCAGTGGGGAGGTCTTGTTGTCTCACAGTAGTCTTGGTCCTTGTTCCTTGTGGGAGGTTTGTGTTCCTTGGATTTTATTCTTGTTTTTTAACATATAAATAGAAAAGTTTTTTTATATTGGAAGAGTAAATGTCCACATTTTTGAGTGCAAACTCTGTAACAACTAGTGTTTAATACCTTGCAAACTTCTAGTTGGCATCATCAGTTTAATTGTACATAATGGGGAGCTCAACTAAACATGGATATAAAAAAAAAAAAACTTTAAGTAGCTAGTTTTAATGCACACATGAAACATATGATCATTATTAACAAAGTTTTAGTCAAATGAACTACTTCAACAAGGTAACACACAGATCTAGCATTAGCATTAATAGTTAATTTAATTTATATTGGAGATAGCTTTTGACTGTAATTTTTAATCATAATTTTAATTGAATAGAGTTCAAAATGTTCCTTAAGTGCAATTTAATGTAATTCAAAATGTTGTATTAGGACCCACCCCTAGTTATCCAGACACCCACCCACCATCATATTGTAGGCGGACCTAACTCCTATGAACACACCCACCATTACATCATGAGAGGCCTCAATCTCAGCCCAAACATTATGCAATAAATAGCTAGGGCTTGACAATATCAACTCAGTCTTCTAAGTAGTGCTCATCTACTGAATAAAGTACCTCTTAATTAAAAATAAATGAGTGTCTTTCATTCATTAGCTTGCGGTATAATAGGATGACCCTTTTTCCTAGACTAGAGATCTGCAGATATAACCACAGATATGCCAGCAAACCAGGACTTGTGGAGATCAAAGGCAAACAGGTAAACCACCCTTGGGAAGCTGGGAGAGATCAAACACAAACCTCCCAAAGGAAAAAAGGACCAAGACCACCAAGAGAGAACAAGACCTTCCCAATGATCCACAGGTGAGTTAAACTTTGTTTACAGACATGTGTATATATCGAAAATTTTAGGTATTTTAGACTCAGACTGCAAGAGTGAATAGATGTCCTCCTTTGTCTCCCCATAATATGTGGAATGTGCATGAGTTAGCATGTTGTGAATTGCCTTGTACACAAAATTTTATGAGAGCTTGGCAAAAAGATCAGAATGATGAGTGTGCTGTAGAATACTTGACTTAAAAGCTGCTATGCATCCTTTACTACTAGAAAAAAAATGAAATGGATCTTTGAGTTTGTGTTGGCTCTGATGGTGCATTTTTCATAGGTTCATAGGATGATACTAGGCTATTGGCCCAGAGGCCCTTATAAGCCTAGCCAAGAATTTTGCCTATGTTCCCCAAAGTCAGCACCTGTTTCCCCTGCCCAGCAGAGACACAGGTGGGACCTCAGGGGTTTTGAATATGCTTGTTTAAATAAAGACTTCCTGGTATGGATTTCCTTTTAGTTGTGGTTGAATTAAAGCATTGGTTTTCAATGGAAGTGGATTTGTACAATTCACTTTTCATCATTCAACAGTGAATTAGAAGGCTCTTAACAATGCAGATAGATGGTTGCCAACCCTTGGAATGCTGCTACACTTTGTTCTTTGGATTTTTCAGCTGATATATGTAGGGATTATTCCCTTGGTTTGGTTGTGGGTTAACATCTGCCTCATTGTAACTTGTAAAATGCAGCTATGTGTTTTTCTCTCACTGTTTCTATTATCTGTCTTTCTTTCACTCCACGATAATAGGCAGAAAAGTCAAAATGGGGTTGCAACTTCACGAGTGCTTTTGTGTGGTTTTGGCACCTTGGTGTTTTGAGTTTGTGTGGAGTTTAGCCTTGGCATCCATATTGGAAGAACTCTGGACAGAGTTCTTGTCCAGTACAGTCAAAATAATAGTGTTTGGACACTAGTTTTGGAGTCCAGGTTAGAAGAACTGCAAACATTGTTTAGTAGTTATGGATGTCCAGTGGCACTGAATTTTGGTGCAAATCTTATAATTAAAAGTTATATACTCACCATAACTAGGCATTTGTGTTGCCCATTTTCATTCTTCCTAAATGAATGGGCTACAAATCATGAGAACAGACTCAGCCGCATACTACAGACTTTATACCCAACTCCCAAGCTCTTTCCTCTACCCGTAACGCCCTAGTCTATCCCCAATACCTCAGATTAAGTTTGCTGCAATAAAGTCCATCCCCAACACCTCAGATCGAGTTTGCTGCCATAAAGCCTACATTAAGTAATTAAACAGAAAACAGATATTAGAGTAGGGCTCAAACCTGGAACTATAGATTCAAACAAAGAAACCATCAGGTCACTCTAGAAGATTACATGAAGAGGGAAGGAGGGGGAAGTTGAGGAAGAATGAAAATAGACAACACAGGTAGTTACAGTGAGTGTATATTTTAAATGTGATGTTATCCTTTTAATTCTTCCTCAATAAATGGGACAGTGTCCCCAGCTACATTAATCTTGGGTGGCCATCATGGAAGGATATTCTGCAGAACCACTGAACCAAATGCAGCTCTACTTCTTGAAATTAAGTCCAATTTGTAATGAGTAATAAAGGTATGAGCACTGGACCATGTTGCTGCTGCACACATATCATCAACAGAAGTTCTTGACCAAAAAGCAGATGAAGTAGCTATGGATCTAGTTGAATGGGCTTTAGTTGTTCTTGGTAGAGTAAGGCCCAGTTGGGAATAAATCCAAGAAATGCAATTAGTTACCCATTAAGCCAATGTAACTTTAGATACCGGATAACCCATCTAACTTGATGAAAAGAAGATGAACTGCTGGTCTGTTTTTCTGAGTTCTTTTGTTCTGTGAATATAGAAACATTAATTGTCTATTCACATCCAGAAGATGTAGCATGTATTCTCCTTTGTTTGAAAAAAATTTGGAAAGAAGACTGAACAAATGAAAATCTTGATTAATGTTAGCTTCAGAAGCCACTTTAGGTAAAAAAGAAGGGTTGGTTCATAAGGTACCCTTTTTATGAAAGATAATGTAAGGAGTCTTTGATGAAAGAGCCTGGAGTTCGGAGATCCTTTTACCAGAAGTGGTAGCCAATAAAAAGACTGTTTTCCAAGATGAATACTTTAAGTCAGTTTTTGCTGAAGGTTCAAAGGGTTTTGAGTCATACCTTGGAGTACCACTGTTAAATCACACAGAGGTAATGGATCCTTTAGTGGAGGTCTCATTAGGAAGGTGCCTTTTAAGAAAGCCTCAAATAACTTGGAAGCAGCCTAAGAATATTTTTTGTCCTCTACATAAAAATTTGACATGGCTGCCAATTGTACTTTGATCGTGGAAAAACTAGCACCTTCTTTGAAAGTCTAGTACAGCAGAGACAGGTGCAGTAAAAGGGTCAATATTGTTTCTCAGACTCCCAAAAAATATTTTACATTACTCTTGTAAATCCTTTTGGTCAAGTCTTTTTACAAGGATAACAGTATTCCAAGTACTGGGGAAGAAAGCCTGGGCTATCTGGCTATTAGTGGAACTGGGGAAACTCAAAGGATGTGACAGAAGGTCTGGACTCGGATCCAGTAGCTAGGCAGGATAAAGAAGAAGAGACCAAAGGAAGGAAAGTCACACCTAGCGAGGCCAGAAAGGGGCAATGAGGATCACCAAGCTCTTCAACTGATTTGCATAAAGGAGACTGGATGGCCAAACATGGGCTACAGCATCTCTCTGTGACTTCCCTGAGGGGGGAATCATGGCAAAATACCTACTGCACTTGTTGTTTTGTGCAGATGCAAAGAAGTTGCAGCAAGGGTGGTCCCAATGATGGAAAATTTTCTCCATCACTGAATGACTGAGAGACCACTCATGAGGCATCAGAATGGACCTGCTGAGTTTGTCCACTAGTATGTTGGATTTCCCCAGAATGTGCATTGCTACTAGAAAGTGGTTAGAGGAGATCACCCATTGCCACACTCTCATAGCTTCTCACGAAAGGGGGTAAGATTGGGGTCCCCCTTGCTTGTCGATGTACCAGACTACAAAATGTTGTCGGTTTGAATTGCAATGGTCCCTAGAAGAACAGCATCTTGAAATGCTTGCAATGCTAAAAAGGACTGCTCTCATCTCCAGTATGTTGATATGAAAATTGGTCTTTTGTGGGGGCCAAGTGCCTTGCACCATCCCTCCCAAGTAAGGCCCCCCACCCCAATTTGGAGGCATTAGTGGTCACTGTGGCCAATAGAGGAGGAAGAGTAAAAGGCTGACCTAGGTAAACGTTGTCTGACTAGATCCACCAGTGAATATGGTGTTTGCATATTTGAGTAAGTTTGACTGGAAATGATAGGGGTTGTCGAAGAAAAGACCATTGAACAACTAGAGTGAATTGAAGGACAAGCACAAAGTACCATGCCAAAGGGACTAGAACTATTGCCACTGCCATGGAACCTAAAGCTTGCAGAATTAGTGTAGCAGAAGGAGCATGATATGGTAGAGTTTGATGAACTTGAGATCTGAGTGTGCCTATATAGTCAGAAGGTAAGGAAGCAATCTAAGTTGTTGTGTTCAGATGTGTACCAATAAACTCCAGGCTCTGTACTGACTTGATTTGGCAGAATTGACTGTTATACCTAGTGGCTGGCAAAACTGGAGTAAATAGTCCCTGAACTGCTCTAGGAGATGCATGGCTGGGGCGGTAAGGAGTTAATTGTCTAGATATAGAAACATTCAGAATCCTTTCGGTCTAAAGTGAGCTGCCACCACAGACATATACTTTGCAAACACCATGGGGGCTTTGGTGAGTCCAAAGGGCAGGACTCTGAAAGAGCAAATGTTTCTGGGAGCGCCTGTCTATTTTGATGTGATAGTACATGTCCTGAAGATCTATGGAGCACAGCCAGTCATCCTTGTATAGAAACGTCAGAATGGACTGAACCATGACTATTCAGAAGTTTGATTCCTTCACAAATTGATTCCATTTGCTTAGATCCAGAATTGATCTCAGGTCTCCTGTCTTTTTCGGCATTAAAAAGAAATGTGAGTATGTTCTGAATCCTGTTTGGTCTGGTGGGACCTCCTGGATGAAACTTTGTCAAGCAGCTTTTGAGTTTCTTGTGCTGCAGCTTCCCTCTGACTGGGTGGAATGTCAGGGAGCTTCTTTCTTTTGGAAATTGGAATCTGGGAAAAGGATATGAAGTAACCTCTGGATATTATTTTTAGCACCCAAGTATCTTTCATTATAGCAGGCCATGCTTCTGGAGGAAAGGACAAACATCCCCCGACTGCCTCAGGTGGGCAGCCTGGCAGTACTTCAAGAGCACTGAAAGAGTCTATCTGGAAAAGAATCTCAGGAACCCTGATTTTGCGGGCCTCCATTGCCTCAAGGGTGGCATCTTCAATTCAAAATCCTTCCTCCCATATGAAGGAGTTCATAGGATCAAAGTATCATAGGAAGTTACTAGGCTAATGGCCCTAGGGCCCTTACAGGATTAGCCAAGTTCTACCCTTATTTCTACGATCAGTACCTTTTGCCCCTGTCTAAGAGAGACAGAGGTGGAACCTCTGGGATGAATTTACGGTTACCCATCTAATCATCCAAATTGCATCTGAAGAGGGCCAATGAGGTTGTCTGTTTGACATGAAGTGGGAATCTGTTCCAAAGATGTGGTAACCTGTGGGAGACAAATCTGTCCCTCAAGTGGGTTCTATTTATGTCACATACTAGGTTAATGTCTTTAGAGCGAATAACCTGTGTACTATTTGACTTACGAAGATGCAGCATTTCCAATAAAGCAGGGTCAGAGATTGCCTTGTATGCAAGGCAGAGATCGCCTCTGAGTAGTCTGTATGAAGCAGAGAAAAGTGACATTGATTTTATATGATCCACACGGGACAGACACTGAAGACCTAGAATTTTCCTTGTGAGGAGCCTCTGTGATCTCTCCAACTGCTGCAGGTTCTTGGAAAGGTATGTACCAAAAGGGGTGCTGTACTCAATTATTGGCCTGATAAGGGAAGAGTACAGGGAGGTTATAACTTCTTTTTTTCTGGAGGCAATACCCTTACTTATGAGATGAGCAATACAGAATGCCCTTTTTACCCCTGTGGAGACATGGTGGTCAAAGGTGAGGCTACTGTCAACCTGTGTGCCCAGGCCTCTCACCACTGAGTGCATGCTTAAGGTGTTGCTGTTGATGTGGTAGTTAGCAGGAACATCACACTTACTGAAAGGGATGACAATACATTTTTTTTTGCATTGAGTTTAAGGCCATGACTTTGGCATCAATCGTTTTTTTGTGTAAGACCCTCCTGTAGGATGCTGACATCATTTGGAGTTTCTATGACCACTCCCGGTTTGCAGTCATCAGCAAACTTAATCAGCCACAGACCTTTACTTTTTGCTTGTACTTTGGAGAAATCATTTCCAAACAGTAGAGGTCCCAGGACTGATCCCTGTGGAACACCGCTGGTTACAGGTCTGCTACTGGAAGTGGTTTCCTCCTATTTTGACTATATGGGTTCTATCAATGAGCCACTTAGTGACCCATCTAATGATATAAGGGTTAATACCTAGCTGGGTGAGTCTGTCAATGATGCCTGAGTGGGGGACAGTGTGAAATGCCTGAGCTAAGTCTAGGTAGGCTGTTTGCACAGATTTCCACTCGTACAGGGCCTTGGTGACTATCTTGAAGACGTCCATCAGGTTTAACAGGCATGAACTCCCTTTGACAAATCCAAACTGAGTAGGGTCAAGTGTTTTGAGATTACCTATATCTTTGTTGATAAGGTCCATAATGATTCACTCCATGGCTTTGCAGATAAGGCTAGTCATTCTAATAGGTCTATAGATCCTGGGGTCAGTGGAAGCACTACCTTTGTGCAAGGGAATAATGGTAGACATTTTCCATTCAGCTGGGATGAAGCCAGTGATTAAACTATGATTAAAAACAGTACCCAATGGTGATGATAATTCTTGTTGGAGACAATATAAGATGCAGCCTGGGATATTATCAGGTCCCATAGATGCTGTGTTCCGGGAGTTAGAGCGTGGATTAACGACCTGCTCTTTAGAGATACAAAATAGGAGACAGGTGGCAGGAATGTCATGGGGTATATGTGGCGGGGACAAGGGAGTGAAGTTTTCACAGAACCTGTTGGCCAACAGGTTAGCTATGTCCACAGGCTCAGTACATGCCATTAACTACCAATTTGACACAAATCTGGACCTTTCCTTTTAGGTTACGGATGTAACTAAAGAATGCTTTATGGTTGTCTTAAGTTGAGGAAGCTAATTTGGCTTCATAGTTTGCTTTGGAGGACTTTACAAGAAGTCTAATTCGCTTGTTTAAGCTAATGAGGGAGTGTTTCTAGTTTAGGGCTCTCTCCATCTTACACTTAGCAATTTCTTCCTCTTACTGTAAAGCCTGTTAATGGCAGTTGTTCGCCAGGCAGGTTTGGTCTTCCTTGAGGAGCTTGCTTTGGTCCTATCAGGAATGGCTGAGTCACTGCAGTTATATAAGTGTGTGTATAAAGCATTGGTGTAGAATTCGGTATAATTGCCAGTTTCATCTTGGAGGGCATGCAGAGAAGCTATTTATACCACCCCGTAAGAGGTTATAATCTGCTTTGGAGAAGTTTTCAAGTTTAGTTGCTGTTGGGCGGGGTCAGGTGTGATAGTTCGAGTGAGACTGATTTGTGGTCAGATCTCACCAGGGAAGACCTCACAGTGGGGGTGCTACTGTGGTCCCCCATATTGGTAAGCACCAGATCTAGGATGTTGGCACTCCTTGTGGGGGTGTCAACCAGCTGGTCCAGGGCATTGGAGTTAAAGTCGAGGAACCTTTGGGCAAGTGAGTTTGAGCATGAGTATTTTACCCAGTCAATGGATAGGTAGTTAAAGTCACCCAAAACTATGGTATCTGGATGTATCTTGATAGACTGAAGTAGAGCCAAACAGGCAGACTGGGTGTCCTGATTCATGGAGGGGGTCCTGTAACTAGCATTGACTTGAATAGGTGTCCTACCAAAAGTTAATTGCACCTGAAGTATCTCCAGGGAATCATGCTGTTTGACCAACCTGGAGGTGTATTTATTTTTAATGAAAACTGATATACTGCCTCCTTTAGTTTTCCCACCTTCTGTTTGTGGTCTGAACGTGTAGAAGGAAGTGTAACCCAATATGGTTGGGGTGATTTCCACAGCCTTGAACCTGGTCTCTGTACCTGCACAAATGGCTGTCCCAAAGTGAGGACTGCTTCCAGTGAGTGAAGTTTTGTGTTAAGACTCCTAGTGTTTAGCAGTATAACCTTGAGGTAATTTTTAGATGAAGTTTTTACATCAGGAATTTTGTTCTTAAGACACTGCCTAAAAAAAGGAACTATGGGGGTGGCAAGAGCCTTAGCCAGTAGCTGAAATCCCAGGGGTGACTGATGAAGACCTTCTCTGCCAATGTACTGAGGTCTGTCAATCATGTCATCCCAGGCTGACAGATACTGGATCCCCTTAGAATGACACCAGAAACTAAGCCAATTACTGGTCAATCATTTTCTGTTTGTATTCAGGCATCATCCTAGGTGAAGGTAAACTGTTGCTTGAGGCTAGGGACATACCTGCTTGAAACACATAGTCTGAGGGCTCAGTCATGTCTCTCTTAATATAGTCCAGAAAGGTATGTCTCATGTCGTTCACACCAACATGGGCTATGACAGAGTTATAACAGTACTTACTGTTGACAGACTTGAGTGTATGTGTGATATGGCATATCCTGGTACCTGACATTCAGCTAACCATGACCTTTTCCTTATCCAGCCTGGTGACAGGGACATCTGTGTGTCTCATAATGGAATCATCTATGACTAATATGTTTGGTTTTGTGGTTTGTCTTAAGGGCTTAATGGGTGAGATGCTGGTATGTGAGATATTATGTGTACTGTGTTCTGCAGAGGAAGTATTATGAACAGGCCTTCAACCAGCAATTTCCAGCTTGCTTGTGTTTGCGTTTGGGAGGTCTGTGGTGATTAGGTATGTTTTTGGTGAGGACTTCTGCATATGTAGGTATATGTGATGTGGGTTTGGATGGAGTAGGTGAGGTGTGCATGCTGACAACCTGCTCATTGTCATATGTACTAACTGGTATGTGAGAGAAAAAATGGATTCAAGGTTCTTAATATCATTGCATCTCTCACATGTTGAGTTTATGTGGGCTAGGAGTAGAGGGATATCAGTGAACATGAGGCAGTTGCTAAACTGCCTCAGGATGCCCATGATGACCAAGCTGACTGGGGAAACTGTTAGAAATTGTCTGTCCATAGTGTTAGGTAAGTTTATATAGTCAGGAAAAGAGGTCGTACTTAGGAATGGCTAGTGGGTGAGAGGTATGTTGGTACCTTTGACGCTAGGCTTAGTGTTACACCTGATAGTAGAGCAAGGCCACAAAAAACCTCTGGAGGACCACAAGCTAAGTGCTAAGGTAAAATTTAACAAGCAAAACATTTGCATCTAAACCACCAACAGTGACCACCACTGTGCGGCAACACACGATGGTGCGGCACACACAGACAAGTGTAAATGCAGGCCTTATATAAAGAAGAGATAACCCTTTTAACTTAAACTAGCCAACAAAGGCACTCTCTCTGAGCACTACTCCAAACACCCTCGATAAGATGGGACCCAGACAGCACCCTCCTCCCAAAAGGGTGCAGAATGGCCTTTAACTACAAGGGTGGCTTGAATTTGATGCACAAAAGTTACAAAACAGACTCAGAAATGACAAACTTGGAACTGAGTTATGCTACAGCTGAAGCAGTACAGTATACAGTAAAATGTGGCAAAAAAACAGTTCAGAAAGTTCAAGCAGACAGCAGAATGCAAATACAAATTAAATGTGCAGTACAAGAGCAAAAGCAAGCACTTATGGTTAGCTGGAAGCAACAGATGCCTCAGATCATTCAGCATCTCAGTGAGGAGCTGCTTTTAGTGCTCAAAAGTGATACCAAACAGTCTAGATTCAGCACATTTGAATCTAGCCTAAGCTATAAAATGCAGAAGTACTAGTAATCCAAAGTGCATAAAATCACAGTCACAGCAGCAAAAAATAGTTTAAATAAAGCAGCAATTCTCAACTTAGAAGGGTGAAGGCCACACTCTCCCACCACAAGAGTCTAGACAACAAACCTTCCTAATGTAAAAGAACTGGTTTTAGAGCTCAGGTGCATAAGCCAGAAAAAGAAGTTATGTCCTTACCATAACGTTCCATGTGGAGTGTTCATCTCGCCTTGGTTATTACACATGGGTTCGGAGCCGATCCTCGGCTCCGTGCCGGCCGACTGCAAGCTCTGCATCGAGAAGAAGCTCGAGGACATCTAATACCCACAATCCCCCTCTGCCTTTACCTCAGATCTAGTTTGCAAGCAAACCAGACATAAAGCACGCACACATGCCAACTATATACATAAAATACATATATACAAACATACCCAGTGTATGATAGTAACAGTAATACTGCAACAGCAGAAGGAGAATACTCCAGACCAGGCACCAAATCGAACGTTCTTCCTAAGGGTGGGAAGGGTGGGAGTGTAATAACCAAGGCGAGATGAACACTCCACATGGAACGTTATGGTAAGGACATAACTTCTTTATGTGAGAGTGTTCAATCTCGCCTTTGTTCTTACACATGGGTAGCGTCCCTAGCTCCATGATCCTGAGGAACTCAAGGGAGAACGTTCTTGAGCACAGTGGAACCAAAGGTTGCCCTATCCCTAGAAACCTTGTCCACTTTGTAATGAGATATAAATGTATGTGGTTTAGCCCAAGTAGCAGCCGCACAAATAGTGTCTAAAGGTAAACGAGCTGCGTGAGCCAAAGATGTAGAAATTGATCTGGTAGAATGTCCTCTGGGTTTTGCTGATAATGTTTGATCAGAAGCTTCATAAACATGAATGATACAGTCAGTTAGCCACTTCGAAAGAGTTCGTTTCGTGACTGCAAGACCCTTTCTGCTGTCAGCAAAAGCTACAAATAGTTGATCAGATTTCCTGTGATCTTTTGTTCTATCCAAATAAAATCTGAGTTGTCTATGAACGTCTAGTTTGTGCAACATATACTCTAATTTATTAGAGTGGTCTTTAAAGAAGGTGGGTAATTCGATGGACTGATTAATATTACTAGTAGAACAAACCTTGGGAAGAAAGGATGGATTAGTGCGTAGGGATACTCTGTCAGAATGAAAAATTAAATAAGGATGTTTGACCGAAAGGGCCTGCAGCTCAGACACCCGTCTAGCAGATGTAATAGCCACTAGAAATAATGTTTTCCATGACAAAAATTTCAAAGTGCAACTTGAAGCTGGTTCAAAGGGTGGTAACATCAATTTAGAGAGTAATAAATTTAAATTCCACGGTGATGTCGGACATCTGACTGGTGGTCTGATATGAAAGGAACCCTTTAAAAAGGCTTTACAAAGTCTGTGAGCCATAATAGGTGCACCACTTTCTTCTACATGATAGTTAGAAATGGCAGCTAACTGTACTCTTAAGGTAGCCGGGGAAGCTCCTTCCTGAAATAATTCAGTCAAAAATTCTAAGACCTTATTCAACGGAGCTGTAACAGGGTCCAACTGATGTGACTCCCAGAAGACAAACGTTTCCACTTACTGGTGTAAGTCTTTGTAGTGGAAACTTTATGAGAAGCTACCAAAATATCTTGAACCGCCGATGTAAGGGGAATTGACCTGGCTAGAAAGGGAAGCGGAGCAGCCAAGCTGCTAGATGGAGAGATTCCAGGGATGGGTGAGGAACTCCTGACGAGTGAGTCAGTAGATCTGGCTCTGGGTCCAGCATCCAAGGTTTCCGAATGCGATGATGCAATAGAAAGGGGAACCAAATTTGACGAGGCCAGAACGGAGCAATGAGAATTATAGTCCTCTGAAGGTTGTTTGCTTTCTGTAGAAACTTTGCAATCAGGGGAAATGGAGGAAAAGCATATAGGAGACCCGGGGGCCAATCGTGCACCAGCGCGTCCCTGGGGACTTCCCTGGAGGGTAATAGGGCAAAGTAGCTCCTGCATTTGGCGTTCATTGGAGACGCAAACAGATCGCAGGTAGGCTGGCCCCATTTGCGAAAAATCCTTCTTGCAACTGACTGTTTGAGGGACCACTCGTGAGGCAATAGTATTGCCCTGCTCAGCCTGTCGGCTATGACGTTGGATGACCCCGGGATGTGCGTTGCGATCAGAAAGCGACCGGTGGACTCTGCCCATTGCCAAATTCTCATGGCCTCTCTGCATAGTTGGTAAGACCTGGTTCCCCCTTGCTTGTTTATGTACCAGACTACGGACATGTTGTCTGTCTGAACTGCAATGGTCCCTGGAGGAAGATGGGGAGCAAAGTGTTGCAATGCCAAAAACACTGCCCTCAACTCCAGAACATTGATGTGCAGATTGTACTCCAGATTGGTCCATTCGCCTTGGACTGTCTGTCCCTGAAAGATGCCCCCCCACCCTATCAGGGAAGCGTCCGTGGTTATCGTCGCTGACGGTGTGGGTAGCACAAATGGTCTTCCGCAGGATAGGTTGCAAGTCTGTAACCACCACATTAGGTGTGATTTGCATGTTTTCGTTATCAATATTTCGTGAGTCAGTGGAAGTTGTTGGAATGACCATTGTGCAAATAGAAGCCATTGTAGCACTCTCATGTGCAGTCTTCCCAATGGTATCGCAATGAGGGAAGCTGCCATGAGACCCAAAACTTTCAGAACAATTTTTGCTGGGGACTTTCTGGACGACAGAAGAAGTGAAATGTTGAATTGAAGTGCTACTATTCTTTCTGCAGGAAGTTTTAGAACTAACTGACGTATCTAATTCGCTCCTATGAATAAGATATGCTGTGATGGCTGTAGCAACGATTTTTCGAAATTTACTGAAATGCCAAGGTGTGTACAAAGTTGTAAGGTGTAATCCCTGGCTTGTATCAGTTGACGCCTGGTGGTGGCAGACAGGAGCCAGTCGTCCAGATACGGAAACACCTGGAATCCTAGGCGCCTCAGATGAGACGCTACCACTGCCATGCATTTGGTGAAGACCCTGGGGGCTGTGGTCAGGCCAAAGGGCAGGGCTCGAAACTGATAGTGACTGGCTCCTAGCCGGAAGCGCAAATGATCCCTGGACGCCCTGGCCATCTTGATGTGGTAGTATGCGTCCTTCAGATCTATTGAGCACATCCAGTCGTCCTTCTGTAAGAATGGAAGGATCGATTGAAGCGTGACCATTCGGAACTTTTCTTTCTTGACAAAGGTGTTGAGATGGCTTAGGTCCAGAATTGGCCTCCAGTCCCCTGTTTTCTTTGGAACTAAAAAGAACCTTGAGTAAGTTCGAATCCTATTTGGTCCGCTGGGACTAGTTGGATGACTCCTTTTTCTAGCAGCTTTGAAATTTCTGTAGCTGCTGGCTCTCGCAGATGGGGTGGTACATCTGGGAGCTTTCTTTGGAATGGGGTGGATAGAAATGGGATTTTGTAACCTCTGGTAACAACGCTTTTACCCAATTGTCTGAGGAAAGGTTTAGCCAGGCCTGAGGGTATAAAGCTAGCGACCCCGACTGCCTCCAGAGCAGGACAGTCGGGCCTCCTCTCAGGAGTGCTGAAAAGGTTTGCCAGGGAGGTTATCCCTGTCACCTTGGTTTTGCGGACCCCCTCTGCCGCCAGAGCGGCGTCTTTCACCTCTGCCCCCTCTGCCTCTAGAGGGGCATCACCCTGTGTGTTTGGGAAAGATCCTTGGGGTTTTGAAACCACATTTTCCCACCACGTTGCCCTTTGGGGTACGGTCTGGAAGGGGTGGAAAATGGACTCCGACAGCAGACAGAGTCTTTCCCTCCTGTTCACACCGGGTAAGGGTCTCCTTTACTTTAGGGCCAAAAGTGTGGCTCCGTCAAATGGGGCGTTAGTAAAGGAAGACTTGAAGGCTTCCGCAAATGAACATAAGCGCATCCAGGATTGCCTACGAAGAGCAATCGCTGAAGCCGCTGCCCTACTCGATCCTTCGGCTGCATAGGATATCAGCCTCATGGACGAGTTCACAATGGACGTAAGGGTGTTGAGATGCGCTGTAACTTTCTCTGAGACAGCGGCATCTGTAGCACCCTGGAGGGTATCTCCCAACTCTTTGACTAGATCCCTCTGTAAACGTGTAAAATGAGTCAAATAGTTCAGGGAACGCATAGAAAGCCGCTGAACTGAAAATGCGCTTCCGTATCTGTCCATGGTCCTAGAATCTTTATTAGGCGGATGGACAGATGAGGAAGACTCCGACATCTCCTTTTTCGTGGCGCTGCCACCACCATGGCGTCTACTGGAACTCCTTTGGTGAGGTAAGCTTTGTCCTGTGGTGCCGTGATGTACTTATTTGGCTTCCTAGGGACTGGTTCCACCGTGTCAGGAGTCTCCCACGCCCTTGAGCAATCAATTCCATTAACTCATCAAAGGCGGAGTGACCCAGGAGGAGGAAGGACGGGCACCAAATGCCTTCAGCAAAACTGACTCATCCTCAGAAGGGGGGAGGGCTTGCCAGTCACCTCTCTGTTTAAGGATCTCCAAGATGTCAGAAAAAGAGACATCCTCTGAAGGCGACTTAGGGGACCCTTCTGACTCATCTAAGTCAGTATCAGATGTCAAGGATTCTTGTGGAGAATCCAAGTGTCTCCTCTTACACAGTCTTTTCCTAGGAACTTCTTCGTGGGGAGCATCCGAAGAAGCCTCCAAGGAAGAGGGGGCACCCTCCAGGGGTGGCTGAGGCACTGGTGCCCGACGCTTGGACGTGGCCGTGGGTGCAGAGGAGGATAACGGTCCTTTGCGGGGAGGAGAAGCTGTACCTGCTGATGTGGTTGTCTGGGTAGACAACACCTTCCTCATGAGGTCGAAGGCCCCGGGTCCCGAGTCGAGGTATCCCCGGTTCCGAAGAAATGGGAAGAATCCCCAAAACAGGAGCCGAAGGCACCGACCCCGAGGACGGAACCGAATCGATCCGTGCCGAGGCCCCGAGAGGGAGCGTCGGAACCGAAACATCGGTCCGACTCTCGGTCCCGGAACCAAGGACAGATCTTCGGCCCCGAGACTCCGGTACCGGATCGGATGGAGTCGAGGTAAACGGTGCCGACCGAGAAAAAGACGGTTCTGGCACTGAGGGCTCCACAATCATCAGGTCAGCTTCTTCCGGCTCCGAAGACTGAACAGGTCTCGGAGGAGGAACAGATGGAGATAGTGGCAGGCCTTCAAGTCTCGACATCAACTGAGAGGAGACCGAAATAAGCTTGGACAGGGCCGTATGCTCCATAAGTTTCTGCACCACACAGTCCACGTCGGTGTCGGAAAGGGGCCTAGAAGAACGAGTCGAAGGGATCGAAGACGGAGCCGACCTCAACAGAGTCGGTGGAGGGAGCTCCGTCACCGGTTCCAAGACTCGAGGCTCGGGAACTGCCAACAGTTGAACACTCGGCCCCGAAGTCTGTGGAACCGGTGATCTAACTAGACTCGAAGAGCTCGGAGCCGATGACTTTGGCTCCGACGCCTTCGACCTTCAAGACTTGGATGCCTGGTCTGAAGCATCCAGAGCCTCCTGGAAAGAGGGTTTCAGCAATCCTCTATCCATCAGTTTCCTGCGCCTATCTGTCATGACCCTCCCACTAAAAGAGTGACAAATAGAGCAGTCCTCTTGTAAGTGGAGAGGGCCAAGACAGTAGACACAGGAACTGTGGTTGTCTGTGACCGACATTTTTTGGCCACACTGACAACGTTTAAAGCCAGATTTTATCTTCTCAGACATACTGACAAAAGAAAGAGACAGTCCAGTCCAGTAAAAAGTCAAATCCAGTAACAGTGTCAAATCCGGTAATAAAGAGTCCGTTTGATAATAGCTAAAAACAAGACTACCACAAGTTTTTAGTCAAAAATGTCAAATCCGTGATAACTGCCTAAAAGCAAGACTACAACAAGTTTCTAGTCACAAGTGTTCAAGTAGGGGTGGTAGGCCCCGAAAAACTCTATACCCGAAAGTTAACTAAGTTAAACTTATTCTAAGGTACCGAGAATTCCTAATCCACTCACACACCTAACTCTTATACTTTAAGTAACTAGATTGAAAGAAATTTCTGAAATTTAAACAGAATAGATAAAAATCTTATCTGTAAAGCCTCGAGCTAGTCTCCAGCGATGCGTATGCAGCAGCGGCAAACTAGATCTGAGGTAAAGGCAGAGGGGGATTGTGGGTATTAGATGTCCTCGAGCTTCTTCTCGATGCAGAGCTTGCAGTCAGCCGGCACGGAGCCGAGGATCGGCTCCGAACCCATGTGTAAGAACAAAGGCGAGATTGAACACTCTCACATTGAAGAACCTTCAGAAGGCAGACATAATAGGCCTTCAACCAGCAATTTCCAGCTTAGAAGGGTGTAGGCTATTTTCTTCTGCCACAGGAGTTTAGACCACAAATCCTCCTAATGTAAAATAACTGGTTTGGAAACCAAGTGCCTAAACCAGAACAAAGGTACTTAGAATAACAGGCACAATAGGCCTTCACCAGCAATTCCCAGCTCAGTGTAGGCCACTCTCTCCTGCCACAAGAGTCTAGACCACAACCTCCCAATGTAAAATAACTGGTTTGAAGTCCAAGTGCTTAAACCATAACTAAGACACTTTCACGATAACAGACACAATGAGCCTTCAATCATCAATTCCAGCTTAGAAGTGTGTAGGCTGTCCTCATCTGCCACAAGTGTTTAGACCACAAATCTTCCTAATGTAAAATAACTGGTTTGGAATCAAAGTGTTTAAACCAGAACAAAGACACTTAAAACAACAGGCACAAAAAGCCTTCATCCAGCGATTTCCATCTCAGAAGGCAGAGGCCACCCTCTCCTCCCACAAGACTGTAGACCACAAGCCTTCTTAATGTAAAATAACTGGCCTGAAGCTCAAGTCCTTAAACCAAAACTGAGAGACTCAGAGTAACAATTTCAATTCTAACAGACAGTAATAGATGCAGGAGAATAAATGCAATTGAACACTTTAAGAACAAGCAACAAAAGTACAAATATAGTAGCAAAGTAGGAAGAGACACAAATACAGTGAAAGCAGCTTAAAAGTGTAATAATATATATTTTACTCAGGCTACTAACAAGCAGTAATAAATGCAGCAGAATAAATGCAACTGAACACTTTTCAGAACAAGCAGCAAAAGCAAAATAAAGTAATAATGTAGGAAGTGACGCAAATACAGAAAAAGAAATTGAAAAGTGTCTTTTTTTTAGTAGAAAGGGAGGAAACAGAAGATAATTCAAGGTTAAGAAAATAAGGGGGTGGGCCTTCCCAAGTGATCTCACTGTACTCAGTAGAATGAACTGATGTGATGGGACTGGGAGGGGGTCCAATATCAAATTTAAAGTAGAGGTGGGCAACTCAAAATTCACCAAGTTTTAAGAACACAACAACAGTTGTGCGGCAGGGTGGGAAAATAAAAAATGGAGACAGAATCAGAAAAGAAAAAGGAATCCTGCAGTAAAACCCTGAAATATGTTCACAAAATACAGCCTTTGAATACTGTTAAAATAAGAACCTAAGAGCAGTGCAGTAACAAGACGATGGGATTATTTATCAAGTGTAAGTAGTGATAAATTTTACCAATAAATAAATGCAGCACAGGAATGCAAAATATCACTGAAACATAGCAAACTGCAAAGAAATATACTTATATCAGCTAGTAATTCCAGATGGTCTGAGAAGCACTCCAATTTTTGCAGCCAGCCACAGGTAAATTGCCAGGCACAAAAGGGCAGTATCTACAAAGTTAATTCTTTTATACCAACAAGATAAAATACTTTTCTAAAGATAAACCCTCAGGCCAATCAGATAAAAAGATGTCTCTGCATGAGTCCTGGAAGGGTCACTGGGATTTGTGGAACCACATTTTTTGCCACCTCTCTGATTCCTGGAAAAAGTTCACTGAGGGGTAGAAAATTTAATACATACGGCAGACAAGGTCCTTCCTTCTTGTTCACTGTGGGTAAGTGTTTCTATCACAGAAGGGCCAAACAAGGATGAAAGAAGTAAAATCACATAGTTGCATCCACACACGTCTCCTTGCGGCAATGCCTGAAACCACCACCCGTGAGGCACCTTCTGCTGCATGAGAGATTAACCTCATGGATGCATTGGAAATTGACAAAATCGTGTCCAGTTGAGAAGATGATCTTTTGAAATCCTCTGCAGACAAGGAATCTGAGAGAGAATTTGATAGTTATTTTGTCAAATCTCTGTAGCCTTGTAAAGTGTGCCAGGTAGTTCAGGAACCTTGAGGTGAAGGTTGCTGAAGCAAATACATGTTTCCAAATCTGTCCAGTGCCCTAGACTCTCTGTTAGGGGGGTGGACATAGAAGCTCTGATAGCTCCTTTTTGATGGCTGCCACCACTGCCATTGCATCAACACGAACTCCTTTGTTGCAGTGGGGTTTACTCTTTGGTAGGGCTAAAAACCTATCTGGGCAATGCAAGGTAGGTTCAATGGAATCTGGTTCTCTGAATGCCCAGTGAGAGACTAGGTCAATGTGCTCAGAAGCTGGGAGAGTCATCCAAAATGTAGATGGGCCAGCACCAAAAGACTCCAGAAACACTGACTCCTCTGGAGAATGATTGCCAAAGGACCAACCACCTTTCTGTTTAAGGATCTCTGAAATATCTCAAAAAGAAGCATCATCAGGTGGTGATCTGGGGGATCCTTCCCCTTTCTCAAAATCAGTATCTTCAGTGAAAGATTCCAAAGGGAAATCAATGTGCCTCTTCTTGCATGTTCTCTTCAAATGATCCTCATCAAGGGGATGTTCTGGGAGGTGTTAAAAGAGAGGGAAATTCTTCCATGGAAACTGACTGGAAGCTAGGTGGAACTTGCTGCCACTGTGGAATAGGTCTGATGGAATCAGAGCTCAGAACCAAAGAAGGGATGGGGGTAGGATCCAAGGGAGGACAAGAGACTGGATCTCTAAAATAAGAAAAGACGCTTTTCCACTACCTCTAAGGCAGACAGACCTGGAGAAGCAGTGGCTACCCGCATCAGAGCTAAATGTTCCACCATGGGTAGAGCACCACTCTGACCTGGTATGTGCCTCGAGGAGAGAACCTGACCTGAGCTATCTAGCAGTAAGACTCCAAGGGTCAGGGACAGATCTGACATGATAGGAGTAGACCCCAGCCCCACAGATCTGATGCTTCATCTCAGGGACATGCCCCACTCTGAAGGTATAGTAATAGAACTGATCAGGAATAGTGTCAGAGTCGAAGAAGTAATTCTCTTCAGATCAGAGTCTGGAACTGTCCTAACAGTCAGATCTTTTGGCTCCAAAACCAAAGGATGGATTGGAGAAGGAGATAAAACTGTGTGAGTAGTGGCAGGAAGACTCACAGATCCAGTAAGGGGTCAGAGCCAAGATAACCCCCATCTAGATCTGAGCTCTGGAGAATTTTCACATCATCCTATCCACAGCCACTTCAGAAAGACTCCTGGAGAACCTGATGGATGAAGTAGGTGACTGAGATCTGGGATGCTTATTAACATGTCTGCATAAAAGGAGAATGCAGCTGAGGGATGATAGGATCTATCAGAAACTCGGAAGAACAAGTCCTCAATTTATAAGACACGCTACGCTTAGGATCCAAAGATTTAAGATCTGTAATTTGAGTAGTAGGACAGACTGAAATAACAATGGGATCTGAGGATATAGGATCCAAAGAATTTGGGTCCACAATCTATTTTTTCGGGTCCGATGAACTCGGGTCAAACATTTTGGAAACTTTTGATGGTGGCTCTGAGGAAGTCTTAGGAGACTTCGGAGGTGAATGCTTCCTGTGCTCCAAAGGAGCTTTTGAAGACTCACTGGGGGTTTGTGCCCCTAAAGAGGAACAAGATGAGGAAGGAAGCAAACCTTTAAGTACAAACTTACTCCACCTGTCAGCTATGGCTCTTGAATTAAATCCTGCAAAAATTGTACAGTTTGTATTTAAATGAGCTGCAACTATGCAACAGATGCATTCCTTGTGAGCATCTGAATTACGTATTTTAGGCCCACAAGAAGAGCATTTCTTGAAACCTGTCGGCTTGTCAGCCATGACAGTAAAAATTCAAAGAGAAAAAGTAGTGAAAGTAAGGACAGATTTTTTTAAGAGAAAATACTACCAATGGTTAAAAGGAATATATGCACAGTCAATACTCCAGATAACAGAATAAAGTGACTAGAAAATAGTATTGTGAAACTCCAGATAAAAAATCTCAGGCACTCACAGCTGCAGGCAATAGACGAAAATCCAATAAAAACTCCAATAGGCACAATGGTAACAAATGTTTAATAGTAAGTGCTTTTGTGGTTCTCCTGACTGCTTCTTCAGACTACAAACATACATTACAACAACATATTCAAATATTAAAAACTGACCAATCACAGAAGATTAATCATACACTCATTAAGAAGTTAAAAGCATATGCTCACATATAACAAAATATTTTTTTTAAAAATGCAGAAATAAGTTCATATCATTTCAGTGTTTAAGTGCACGAGCTTTTAGAAATGGTTTCAAAGAAACTTTATTGTTTTAAACCAGGTGACTTGTCTGCTTTGAAAAACATTATCCACTTCTGCTCATTGGCTTCTGTAACATTTCTCAGGTCCCCTCTCCTCATATTGTCACGTATAATTTCAAGGACAAAAAATTTAAAGCTATGTTCATTCCTTTTTTCCATAACATGATATGCTAAAGCATTTTCCAACTTCTTATTTTTAATATCTCTTAAATGCTCTAATATCCTTTCTTTTAAAGTATGATTAGTTTTGCCTATATAAAACATATGGCACGTTGTACAAAAACTTAAATAAATTAAATTTCTTGTTGTACAATCTGCATAGAAATTCAATTCAATTTTAGTATCTAACTGATGGTGTATAAAT